>NC_041371.1:1807454-1852454 GCF_900634415.1 Cottoperca gobio | reverse complement strand
TTCAGTTCAGAGGTGGCTTCGTGTCTCTGTGAGAAAGATATTTAAAGCGCCCACACAGTGTTTACTCTTCACTCGCATGTAAACACTCGGATGGGGATCTTCCTAATTCCCAGCAGTTTGCAAACAGGCTGTTTGTCGTGCTTTATTTAGGACATTCTTACGTGAGGAGTTTCTGCAGCTAAGTCTAATCCTTCAATAGGATTTGGAATTGCCTCCGTGCTGCATTCAGGTTCATTGTTTGTTTTGCATGCAGTATGGAGCTGCTGCAGACGTTACAGGCTCACTTCACTGCAGGTTCTGGGCTCTAAGAAGAAATGGAGTTTTGCACATTTTGCAGGTGAATTAACCTCTAAATGTCTGAAACGTTGCTTTTCAGGCCGAATCCAGCAGAAGACACTAAAGACTCATAACGCCTGAATGCATCTGTGGTTTGCACGTTGCATGGCAAATTTAAAATTAAATTTAAAATTAAAATGTGCATCAGGGTTCTGCTCAACTCGAGGTGTGAATATATATATATTTATAAAACGGACATGTGAAATCAAGCAATCTGATTGGTTCTTAGCCGTGGTATAATGAGCGTATATCACGGGTAGAATTGTCGTCACTTTTCACAACAAGTCAGTATCCCTCCGCATTTGTGATTCTCTCCGTGTATGAGAATAATCTAGGTTGTTCTGTGTCTCAGATAAACATTATGAGACGTATGGAAGGTTCTTCTGGGTAAGACCTACAGGAGGCTGTATGCACACACACACACACACACACACACACACACACACACACACACACACACACACACACACACACACACACACACACACACACACACACACACACACACACACAGGCATTTGTGTAAACCCAGGATGTGCTGAGCTGCCGGGCAGAGATGAGGATTAACCTGCCCGTGTCCGCTCACACGCTGGAGAGGAGGAAGCTCACGTGTCCAACACAAAGCGGGACGAAAAACATGCAAAAGGGTTTTGGGATGAAGAATTTCCACAACATACACACTATTTAAAAACACCAACTATAATATGTGGTTTTGCACTGCTGGAATAAGTCGTATAGTATATTTAAGTGCAATGATATTATGATAATAAACCTTATTTAAAGTCCACTTTTTGCAACCAAACTTTCCTTTTTGGTATTTTTCTGCTGTTGCTCACTTTCAGGTTGTGGTCGACGCCCAGCGAGGACAATGATTGTGATTGGTGCACAGCCAACAACAAACTCTTCCTGTACATTTGTCTTGAATAATGAGACGTGTGAAAGTTTTCCTTTGCAGCACGACGTTTGAGTTTGTTTGCTTTACTTATGAAACGATATTTTGTGCAGCATTAGTGTCCGTACACAGTACAACTATCTCTACTTCCACTTCACAGAAACTGAATCACTTTCAGTTTATGTTTGTTTTAGTTAAAAACACTTTGACGCTCTTTGCTCCATCGTTTGTTCTCATATTGCATCACGTGTATATCTTGAGGGTAAAACGCCTCCATCTGCTCCTCCTGTGTTTCTTCTTCTCTACACGTAAAGAAAACGCTCCGATCTGAAGGTTAATGACTCCGATCTTATTCTTTTGAAGCGTAATTAGAAGTCTTGCTGATTAGCTGAAAGATAAAGCTTTATAAGGAGTCTGCTTTGATTGGATTTATCTACTTTGGATGTGAGGAACATTCGGACGATCATTGACCTTTTTACAAAGGTCAGCAGTGGTCGTGCTGTCAGGTGGCCTTTAACACAGATAAACCTCCTTTTATATCTCAATTACACCTCCATCCTCTCTCCTCGCTGTTAACACCACCTCTTCCTGTCTCCACCCTCCTCATTAACCCCAGGTTTATATTTCTTCTCTTCACAAACAGCAGCTGTGGGAATGACTCTTCAGTTTCCTCACATCCCTTTTCTTTCCTTTCTTCGTCCTCTTCAGATTTATAAATCTGAGCTGTAATTATTTATAACCCGAGCACTCCTTCATCTCCATCTCTTCTCCCTCGACGTCCAACCTTTTCCTCCTGAATCACGTCTTAATCCAGCCGGTTTCTGCTAAATATTTAATGTTCCTGACTTCGCAGACTGCGGCTGTTATTGCCTCGAGGTGAGCGTGTGCGTTCCAGACGGCGCTTCACCCTGAACGTCTGCGAAAGTGCTTCGTCTTGTTTAGAGAAGTGAAACCTCACCGCGCCGCTCTCCTTCCATCCCGGTGTGGAAAACACTCCCGAGCAGATGGTCGCTGTGGCTTTGGATGGAAGTCAGGGCCGTTGTGCTGCACGTCCCACACGGTCCCTTTGGTACTGAATGTGACTTCCTGTCGCCCTTGTACCATATGTTACTGATGTGCCATGTAACAAATCTATAATGTATAAGGATCAAGGTGTCCGCTGCAGCGGTGTCATCAGGACGGGGGGGAAATAACCTGCTTTGATGATTCTTGTGTTTGCTTTCAGAGCATCAGTTGGTGTTTGAACCTTTATAACCAGAATCTGTCTGTTGGTACATTAACCGTCCTGCGACACAAAGAAGCGTGTGAGTAGGTCAGATCTCGTGTCTGGACTTCAGTTCTCCTGATATGTAATTATTGTGTCTGGAGTCGGTTCAACCTGCAGTGAGGAAGAGTTGTCTCTGGTCCTCCAAACGACAACATAGGTTCGTCCGTCCTTCCCACATATGTTACAACATCCAGTCATGCGAGCGTTTTCTGATCGGCCGCCTCGATGCTTTGGGTTTGTTTGAGTTCAGGCAACTAAAAGGACTTGGTGTGTGTTACAGAAGGATCGTCTTTAGTCTTTATTTGCAGTAGATTAAGAAACCAACCCTGACCTTTGGTAGGAGACGGGACGCGAGACGTTTTCCAAGAGATGATACGGATGATGTCATTTTTCACATGATGGCAAAATGTTGATTTGAGTTTTTGGGTCATTTTAGATTAAAAAACAACCGTTGAACGTTTCTTTTGTTGTTTTCTGTTCATGATGATAACAGAGTTGGTTGTTGAGATCTTGAGGTACAATGACACGACTCCAAAGAAGAAAAGCAGTTTGATGACCACAGAGGTAACTTTATTAAACATTTGATTGTCTTGTTGGGTTTTTATGTGACAAAATGAAATCATCTCATTAATCAGATCATAGTTTAAATGCTGATATTGTCCGTAAGAAGCAGACGCTCCAGATCGAACCGCTCGTCATCCAGCTGTCAATCAATCTGTCAAATCACAAGTTCACCTGATGCTATGTCAAATCTCATCCAGAGCATCTTAACGTTCGTGTCTCGCTCGGCGACCTCTGACCTCCTGAAGGTCGAACGGCGATACTTCCACGTCTCCAAATCCATCAGCCGTCTCGGGCCCGATGGACTTCGGTCGACATTCGAGTCAGTCAGGAATCCCACGTTGTGACATTTTGCTGGCAGCCACGTCAGACGTGTGTGTGTGTGTGTGTGTGTGTGTGTGTGTGTGTGTGTGTGTGTGTGTGTGTGTGTGTGTGTGTGTGTGTGTGTGTGTGTGTGTGTGTGTGTGTGTGTGTGTGTGTGTGGTGTGTGTGTGTGTGTGTGTGTGTGTGTGTGTGTGTGTGTGTGCGTTATTATTCTGCGTACTGTAGCTTCGCCCTTCAGGGACGGAGGTCTGCTTGTGAATTAGGTCATCACCGACCCTGCTATCTGTTGTCATTGTGCTCCGGACACAGAAACATCTGCTGCTCTCTGTGAGGGACGTTTCTGGGGTTCAGTCAGTTTGCAGTTCCCTTTCGTTAAAGTCTTTTAGAGCTTCAGTTTGCAGAGCTAAATTATAACATTTCATATTGAACGTCAGGCTAAAGAAATCCATAATGTAATCTCAGTAAGTATACAAGATGCAATTCAATAAAAGTTCTGAGCTGATCCTGAGACGATCTCAGTCAAGAAACAGCTGTGAACAGTGAGAGGCACACAAACTGTTTTATTTTGGGGTAAAAATAACTAAAATAAACCTTGAAAAGAATCATAAATTACAGATTAAAGCAGTAAAACAGATTTGCTAAGAGAACAAATTGACACAAAATCAGTTTGTTTTTTAAATCAAATGATGTAGATGAACATAAACATGACGGTCATGTGATGTTTGATGTTCGCTGGTGAATATTTATATTTTTGTAATTTAACTTCATATACTGTGTAAAAATAAGGTTTACATGCACAGATGTTTTTGCACATAAAGTTGCAATAAAACCTTTATTTAAAACAGATTTCCTGACACTAGTTTCTCTGAAGTGCAGCAAGTAGACAAACTTGGTCGTCTCTTTCTGTGTTTTTGTTTCTCTCTATAAACACCTCCCACAATGCATTGCTCTCTGCTGCGGGCTCCGAGAGGTCCGTATGTTCTGCCCTTCTGTCTCAACCCTCGTTTTGGGGGCGAACAGAGAGGAAGGCAAACGGGGGGGAAAGAGAAGTGGGCACGAAGTGACACGATGCAAACATGACATGAGGACTCGGAGGTGCCCCCCCCCCCCCCCCCCCCGGGCCAGAGGTGGTGGGAGGTTTGCTTAAAACCTCCTGCACACACCCCCCCCCCCCAGCACTCAACACACCACCCAGCACTATCACCCATTACCCTCCGATTCTATCATGATCATAAGGGCGTGAGACGCGGCGCGTGGGCTCTGACCTACATTTCATCCTTAAACATCCTCCACGACATCAAAGATGTGCAGATCAGAGCTGGGGGGGGGGGGGGGTTTATACTGTTTAGTATAAAACAGATTCAGTGTTCAACAGATATCTACATTTTGATATATATTTCCTCAGTTTTGTAAAAAGCTTGTCTTTGAATTAAAGCAATTTTTCTCGCTGCACTCTTGTCATCACGCCGTCAGCTCTGTGACATGTCTCCTCGAGTCGCCCTGTCCAGACAGCGAGGTGATGGAGGCCGACAGGGGTCACCGAGGTGATGTCTCCAAGCAGAAGACGCCTCGCTGAGGTGTGCCCTCCCGCAACCCCGCCACGCTCCCCTCAACTCCCAAAGCAAAGACGAAAGGAAACGCAAATATGGACGTGAAAAGAACCTTTCTAAAGTAAAGAGGAGACGATGCAGCGTAGTCGGCGGATCTCGGCTGCATGTTTGCCAAAGACTTGATCTAGAAACCCAGTTAGTGGTTCTTATCATACGGATGAAGTCCGGAGACGCTGCCGGACCGAGACCGGATGATCTCCAAGAACGCTGCAGATTAAACTGCCGTTACGCAACCGGCAGCCTCATCTGATTGGATGATGCAGCTCAGCAGTGGTCGCTGACGTGGCCTTAATTTTACACTCAGCGATGATTGTTGTTGTTGGAGGTAATCTGTAATTGATTGGAGGGGAAGTAAAGTGAGGCTGCTGTTGTTTTTAGACACCGAAGGGACAGAGGGACATATCTTCATGTTCAAGACGTTCACAGTCCTGACGATGGATCATCTTCCATGATCACCCTGACTGTCAATCTAGCGCCACCAACAGGTCCAACTGGACTCCTGTCCAATCCTTCCTTTCATGCCCGGATACTAACAACAGCTGTTAACATGCTAACATTAGCATCAAGCTAAATCACAGCTGAGATGAACACTTGCAGCAATGGCTCCCAAACTTGGGGTCCCCAAAGAAGTCCCACATATATCTGAGTGGGACACAAGATACTTTTACCGCTTCTGACCTTTTAAAAACCGCAAATCTGATGAATAATCTTCAGTTTAGCTGCTCAGAACTCTTGTCTACGCTGGGATGTGGGGTCACAAGTACATATTGCTTAATTTAAAGGGGTATCAAAGCAAAACATTGTTGGGAACCA
Organism: Cottoperca gobio; assembly: GCF_900634415.1. NCBI lineage: Eukaryota > Metazoa > Chordata > Actinopteri > Perciformes > Bovichtidae > Cottoperca > Cottoperca gobio. The sequence goes on along the minus strand of NC_041371.1, from coordinate 1,846,651 downwards.
TTGGCTTAGACGGATAAAAGTTAATGATTCTGACAAGCTGAGTCTGAGTTTGTCCCAGAAAGGCCACTGTACAGAGTATAAACCTCACTCGTATGGACAGAAAATAACTTTTAAAAGTATGTTTATTGTTTTGTTCAGAGTAAACTTGATTGTACTTGAAGATGAGAGCATATTGAATCACGCAGAAGAGGGAGATTGTTTTTGTTCCTCTGCTTCCAGCGTTACGAACATTTACACCGCAACCGACACTGTGAGACTTTATACACAAAATACACATTCAGCCTGGACCGACTGCTTTATATAGTTCTTCTTCTCAACTCATGAGGATGTCGAGAGAAAACGGGTGAGTGCAAACTGCAGGGGAGGAACTCTGATGCCAAACAGAGACAGGAAAGATGATGACACGGTTCGGAGGATAAGTGAGAGAGAAGGACGAAGAAGTACTTTGTTAGTCGTCTGTACAAACTCGAACCTCCTTCACCCTCTTTTAAAATGTCACCTCTCATCTTCCCAGAAAGCTTTGCTTCCAGCAGCTCTAGTGTGAAATACTATATCTAAAATATTTCCATTTTGATGCAATGAATGTCACTTATAGTTATATATATATATCATATAGTTTATAGTAGATTCCTGATCTCTTTGGTGCCTTAGAACAAAATCATAAAGTCTGAATGAACATCAGGGACTTTGCTTATTGAATATTGAATGTTCAGCACTCTCTCTCCGTCCAATCGACATATTTCCGCGGTTATTTGTAGTTTGGTGTGTTTGATAAAAGCGTCACTGCTCGCTGCTGCGCCTGCAGCGTCTGGAGGGTGAAACTCTGTCAAGCTTCGGTTTACAGTTGAGGGTGGTGCTCTGAAACACTGGAACACTACGGGCTGCTTACACAACACGCACACACACACACACACACACACATTACACTTTCTGTTTGTTTTGCAGAATATGTGCGTTCACTGTCACTACAATTGGATTATTTTATGCATCTACTCTCATGAACACTCGGTGACGATGCCGAGCAGCCGCCTCTGTTGGGAACGAGAGATAGAAATGTGCTGACGCTTCATAAATAGGGTCCGACTGCAGCAGCACCCCCCCTTTAACGTTTCCATAATTTACAAATAAGAAGAAGAAACTATCCATGTTTTGATCATCTTTAGATGTTTTCTTGTCACATGTTAGTAGATGTGTCCTTTATTTATTTAATGTGAGACTGGATCATGTGTAACATAATAATTTAAGGTTTATTTACTAGAATTTTTAAAGCTTCCAATATCGTCTTATTTTCGTCTTTTGTGCTTGAATAAGACTTTGAGATATGGTTATTATTTTAAAGATATTAAACCTTTAACAACTGGGACATGCATTCAATATACTGACTCAAATATCATATTATTTTTCAAAATAAAAGCCTTTTTTCACTGGCGTATTTATTTTTAGACCAAACATTAACAATGCTTTCTTGTAATTTCTGTATCTCATAATTATGACTTAGTATCTTAATTTTAGCGTCAACATTTGAATAACGAGATGAGAAAACTATTAAACTATTATGAGAGAATAACCTTATAATTGCAAGAGAAATCTAAATCTATATATTTTGATAACACTTTATAATTATGATATATTTTCTTGTTATTTGGTAGATGACATACACATGTCTGATTTTGTGAAATACGCAATGTTCAACACTTGAGTTCCAAGAGCTTCTCAAACTGTTCTTGATGTGCAGTTGTGAGATTTTGGTCAATTTATCAGTAAGATTGAAAACGTTGTCAGTTTATGTCACAAGTTTTAATTTAAGAGCCCTAAAGGTTCATATCTTCAGACTTAAAATAGAAATAAAACACATCTTATGACTGTCATGCTCTGCAGGCTACCAGGCTAACCCCCCACCCCCTCCTTTATAACTTTCAAAGCTCCTTTGGGCTTCTCTACAGCCACTTTGCCACAGTTCCCATGATCCCCCCACCCCTGTTGATTAAAGATGCTCATGCCGTACACTACCTGTGCGTCTGGGCGTATTTTGAGAGTATGTTCTTGATCCCACAACATTTAAAGGAATCAGATCATCACGTGGATCTTCTGAGATTCGCTGCATTAAAGTGCTTTTCTTTGCAGATAACGTGTTGTTCTATCTCTCTGACAGTTCTGTCATGTGCCATGCATTCTTCAAACAGGAACTTTCTTCCTTATTTATTCATGTTTGTGTCGCTAACGTCAGCAGGCTGACCGGGACCCTTGGCTGTCTGAACTCCAGAATCCAGTTTATACACGGGGGGGGGGGACGGGGGGACGGGGGGGGGACGGACTGAATGTGCAGCCATGCGACGTCTGCCCCTCTGTCAGCTGCAACACTCAGCAGCCAGAAGAACAGTCAGAGCCTGTTTGAAATTCTCCAACAACGGGTGGTTGATTGAGAAGCCACACTTAAAAAAAGAAGCAGATTAAAGAGAACGTAAGAGCTTTTTGAAACCACAGGCCGAGAAACCGTCGGAAACAGGAAACAAGTAACAAATGAGCGCTGCACGGCAAAAAATACCAAATTATTATTATTATTTCTTGTAGTTTCTTGAACCATGTTTTGCTGCACAGCATGCATTTGTCCTGTCCTCTATAGTAGTGACTGTAAGACTTATTATGAGATTAAATGACGTATATATGGATGCATGTATATAAAGAAACTCAATTATAGACGTTACAGATGTTACAGATGTATGTGTGCAAATGTGCTAATGCTAACACATGCTAATACATGCTAATGCACGTATACATTCATTTACTGAAGTAGATCTTAAGAGACACCCACACAGTCTCCACCATCAGACAGCGGGAGGAGACTGTTTGAGTTCTCTGTCCACAGGTGGCTGATTAACAGGCCTCTGCCTCAAATGTCTCCTTTGTGGACAGAAACAGAGCTCGACTCTCAGCCAACATATTTAGAAAGCGGTGCTGCGGGGGATCTGCACCCTGCAGAAACCTACAAGCTCAGCGTTGACATTTCAGGATAGTTTAGGATCCAGAGTTAATCTGCTGTGTGATATTTAATGAGAAAGTTACCTGGAAACAATACAACAAAATAATTAATTTCTTGATCATTTGCATTTGCATTACATTTTCTGAAGAGTAAAATGTCTAACAATAAGGTAATATTATAGGTAATATATTATATTTTACCATTAATTGATTGGACCATGAAAAACCCAAAGTATTTAGTAATTTAGTATAATTATTATATATTATTTACTGTTTATATTTCTGGCATTGATACATTTTTATTGATAATCTTTTAGTTATTTTATTTGCAATCTTTTCCACTTTGTGCAATTTCCCTTGGGATGAATACAGTTTTATCTTATTATATATTTTATTGTATTTTGTATAATACAATAATATATATATTAATATATATATATATAATATATATATATAATATAATAATTCTGTATAATTACAGGCAACACTTGAGAAGTGCACCTTTGAAAAAGATGAAATGATTCTGATTAATAATCTACTAACTTCACAAAAACTGTCCTGACACGAGGTTCATTATTCTCAACGGCAAATTGGAAACATCCATCGGCAAGTTTGTGGTTTGTTGCCACGGAGACCGGCTATTTATTGTAATTCGGCACACATGCTGCGTCTTCCTGCCAGCAGTTTGTTTTACTGTCTTCAGGTTAAAAGTTTAAGTTTCCAAAAAAAACCCTTCAAAATCTGAGATCTTGTTCCAGCTGGAGGGGTGTGCAGTGCATTCTGGGTGCTGTAGTCCATTTGACTCTTTTTTTCTTTCTGGACTTTTTGTCTCCAGATCTCTCACCTTCCTCTTGGTCTCCTCCCCTCTTTCCTTCCTCCCTTCCTCATCTGCCTTCTTCTTTCCTTCATCTGTCATTTCCACTCTCTCTGTTCTTTACCTTCTTTCATTTCCTACCTTCTCCCTCCCTCTCCCCGTTTACTCCTTTCCTCCCGTCTCTCCTTCATCTGTCAACCCACTTCCTATATTGCTTTTTACTTCCTCCCTGTTATCACCTCCTGGTTTCATCTTTCATCGTTTTCTATTTCCTCTGCTCCATCCTCCCCCCTCCTTCCTCTCTCCTCTCCTTCCTCTTTCACCCGTCCTCCCCACCTTGTCTCATTTCCTCCCCATCTCTCCTCTCCTCCCTCTCTGTCCTTTCTTTTCCTACTTCCTCCCTTTCTCTTGCTTTCCTCCTCCTCCTTTCCTCCCTCTCTTCTTCTTCTTCTTCTCGCTCTGCCATGATTGCCAGTCATGTGCTCCGGACTCCACACACACACACACACACACACACACACACACACACACACACACACACACACACACACACACACACACACACACACACACACACTGCAGAGTTAAATCACACAGAATGCACCTTTTTAAAAGAACGGAGTCTGTACATGTGATTAATCCTCCGGACTTTATTCTGTTCGAGTCTCATGTTCATTGTTCTGAATTCTTGAAGCCGATGAAAGAAACTGTGTGTGAAGACGCACAGAGCTGCTTCTGTAGAGGAAGAACAAAGAGTGACAGTGACACTCTGCATTGTAACAACACTTTGTATTCAAGTACATCATAAACCACATCTGTACACTTAATGTTACTGTTTGTTAATAAGAGTTAGGATTAGTATGATCTAATTAGGTCACGAGTAGATTAAATATTCAGTAAAAGTGGATTAGTTCTGCTTTATTACAACATGGATCTTATTGGCCATGTTCTGGTAATGCTAATGACATTTGAACGGTTAGCTTGTTTAAAATGCGTCTGATCGTTTTTGTTTCTTCAGCACAATGTTTTCATAACTAACGGCTCAAAATACGAACATAAAACCAAAGTAATTATCCAGTAAACTGCAGATGTAGGCGTTCTGTTAGCGTGCCCTCAGAAACTGCTCTTTAATCTAATCAAAGGCATTAGCATTAGCTCGAGCAATAGCATCTCAATAGGCTAGTTAGCATGTAGCTAACTAGCTGTAAGATTTCATGCTCAAATGAAATAGTTGGTTTATTGTAGCCTGACTTAAAATAAGTGTTTGTATATTAGCATCACAGCTATTCAGCACTTTTACAACAGTTACTGAAATATTACAGTTTGAAGTTGTTTTTTAAAGCTTTTGCACGAGTACAGTTCTTCTCTTTCAGCAACACTTGTGCAGGATCTTTAGCACTCATTCAGCTTCAGATGGAACAAGGTTGACATGAGCTTCATGTGGTTTGTTTAATGTGTATATATATATATATGTGTGTGTCAGGTTGTATGTTATCCACAGGTAATACAGATTGTGTTTGACAAAAGCACAAAGGAACTTCATATCAAACCGTCGACACAGACATTAGGAAACACAAAGGAATGAACTTGTTCTGTGAGTCTGACTGGAGGTTTTGTTCGGGTCACTTCCTGCTGACTGCGGAGGAAAAACATCGACTGTGGAAATCCCAACGTTTTACAGCAACAACATGTTTGAACACCTGGTCGGATGAACGAGGACAATGTTGTCAGTTAACCATAAATCTCTTCGCTAATATAAACATGGATAGTTTCAGTGCAAGTTAATGTTTCTTTTAAGATGCAAACTGCACGGAGAGTTCAAGTTAAGACTTTCTGTAGGAGTTGAGGTGGTGCTCTCACACAGAAACAAGGAGCTTCATCCTGCAGCCACATGAACAGGTGCAGTCAGTCCTCCAACATGCTGAGAACATGTGAACACCTGCAGCTACACACTGCACATGACTCAACCAAGTCTCTGCTTAAATCCTATAAACTGGCAAATTAAAGATGTAAATGAGGAGTTGAAAGTAAAGCAACTCGTATTTGCATTTTCAGGATGTTTAAAAAACAACAATACTTTATCAAAAAAACCGGTCATTAAAGTGTTTGTTGACGAACCAGGATTCATTGTCTCGGACACTGAAGATCTGTGTGTGCTTCCTGTTCACCTTTTACTGGAACATCGTGAACTTTAGCACCACAGACGAAGACTGAAGGTCACTTTCATATTTATTTATTATTTGCTATAAAACTTCCTGGGCTTGTCGTGGATTGTGTCGTCTGGAACATGTCGTCTGGAACGACCTGCAGAAACCTCTCGCTGCAGAACAAACTCTGCAGGAACTCAGAAGCTGAAAAAACAAAGATTGCAAAGACAGAACGCAGCCGAGATGTTTTCAATTGTGTTTCTGCTTAGAGGCAGAATTCTGTTTTTGGATACAGGGAATGTGGATGTAGCTGCTCGTGTGTGTGGATATGGAACTGAAAGTGTGTGTGTGTGTGTGTGTGTGTGTGTGTGTGTGTGTGTGTGTGTGTGTGTGTGTGTGTGTGTGTGTGTGTGTGTGTGTGTGTGTGTGTGTGTGTGTGTGGCGCTACTTTAGAAGAGGAATGCTCTCTGTTTCTCTGATGACCAGAGACAGATGCCCTGCTCCAGGCGGAGCTAACATCTGTGTGTGTGTGCATGAATGTGCAGGCCACCGACCTCCAAGACTCCTGTGTGTGTGTGTGTGTGTGTGTGTGTGCCGACATGCCCACAAGGAGTTGTGGGATGCATGGGAGCCGGGGCACTGCTCATGAAAGTAGAAGAGGGAACGAGTCAATGGAGTTTCTTCACTAAAATAACTTCAATCCAAACATCCTGTAGAAGATTGTAGCTTAAAATATAACGTGGAAAATAATTTGTTCGAGTACTTTGATTATTATTATTCTTACGACTTTGAGGTACTTTGCTTGGGAATTTCCATTTTATGCGACTTTATACTCAGAGAAATATTCTACTTATCACTTGTCAAAAAACACTTATAGTGTCGTCAATGAAAGGAAATTGTTGAACGTAATCTTGTTGGATTTGTGTCCCAACACCTTTAAAATATTGTCTCCCTGATCCTCATCTCTGTCTGTCCTCATCTCTGTCTGTCTTCATCTGTCTGTCCTCATCTCTGTCTGTCCTCATCTCTGTCTGTCCTCATCTCTGTCTGTCTTCATCTGTCTGTCCTCATCTCTGTCTGTCCTCATCTCTGTCTGTCCTCATCTCTGTCTGTTCTCATCTCTGTCTGTCCTCATCTCTGTCTGTCCTCATCTCTGTCTGTCCTCATCTCTGTCTGTCTTCATCTCTGTCTGTCTTCATCTGTCTGTCCTCATCTCTGTCTGTCCTCATCTCTGTCTGTCCTCATCTCTGTCTGTCTTCATCTGTCTGTCCTCATCTCTGTCTGTCCTCATCTCTGTCTGTCCTCATCTCTGTCTGTCTTCATCTGTCTGTCCTCATCTCTGTCTGTCCTCATCTCTGTCTGTCCTCCTCTCTGTCTGTCTTCATCTCTGTCTGTCTTCATCTCTGTCTGTCCTCATCTCTGTCTGTCCTCATCTCTGTCTGTCCTCATCTCTGTCTGTCCTCATCTCTGTCTGTCCTCATCTGTCTGTCTTCATCTCTGTCTGTCTTCATCTCTGTCTGTCTTCATCTCTGTCTGTCCTCATCTCTGTCTGTCCTCATCTCTGTCTGTCCTCTCCGGTCCTCATCTCTGTCTGTCTTCATCTCTGTCTGTCCTCATCTCTATCTGTCCTCATCTCTGTCTGTCTTCATCTCTGTCTGTCTTCATCTGTCTGTCCTCATCTCTGTCTGTCTTCATCTCTGTCTGTCTTCATCTGTCTGTCTTCATCTCTGTCTGTCTTCATCTCTGTCTGTCCTCATCTCTGTCTGTCCTCATCTCTCTCTGTCTGTCCTCATCTCTGTCTGTCCTCTCTGTCTGTCTTCATCTCTGTCTGTCCTCATCTCTGTCTGTCTTCATCTCTGTCTGTCTTCATCTCTGTCTGTCTTCATCTCTGTCTGTCCTCATCTGTCTGTCTTCATCTCTGTCTGTCCTCATCTGTCTCTCTTCATCTCTGTCTGTCTTCATCTCTGTCTGTCCTCATCTCTGTCTGTCCTCATCTCTGTCTGTCCTCATCTCTGTCTGTCTTCATCTCTGTCTGTCCTCATCTCTGTCTGTCCTCATCTCTGTCTGTCCTCATCTCTGTCTGTCTTCATCTCTGTCTGTCCTCATCTCTGTCTGTCCTCATCTCTGTCTGTCCTCATCTGTCTGTCTGTCTTCATCTCTGTCTGTCTTCATCTGTCTGTCCTCATCTCTGTCTGTCCTCATCTCTGTCTGTCCTCATCTCTGTCTGTCTTCATCTCTGTCTGTCCTCTCCGGTCCTCATCTCTGTCTGTCCTCATCTTTGTCTGTCCTCATCTCTGTCTGTCCTCATCTCTGTCTGTCTTCATCTCTGTCTGTCCTCTCCGGTCCTCATCTCTGTCTGTCCTCATCTCTGTCTGTCCTCATCTGTCTGTCTGTCCTCATCTCTGTCTGTCCTCATCTGTCTGTCCTCATCTCTGTCTGTTCTCATCTCTCTGTCTGTCCTCATCTCTGTCTGTCCTCATCTCTGTCTGTCCTCATCTGTCTGTCTGTCTTCATCTCTGTCTGTCTTCATCTCTGTCTGTCCTCATCTCTGTCTGTCCTCATCTCTGTCTGTCCTCTCCGGTCCTCATCTGTCTGTCTGTCTTCATCTCTGTCTGTCCTCATCTCTGTCTGTCCTCATCTCTGTCTGTCCTCATCTCTCTGTCTGTCCTCTCCGGTCCTCGTCTCTCTGTCTGTCCTCATCTGTCTGTCTGTCCTCATCTCTGTCTGTCCTCTCCGGTCCTCATTTCTGTCTGTCCTCATCTCTGTCTGTCCTCATCTCTGTCTGTCCTCATCTCTGTCTGTCCTCTCCAGTCCTCGTCTCTCTGTCTGTCCTCATCTGTCTGTCTGTCCTCATCTCTGTCTGTCCTCATCTCTGTCTGTCCTCTCCGGTCCTCATTTCTGTCTGTCCTCATCTGTCTGTCTGTCTTCATCTCTGTCTGTCTTCATCTCTGTCTGTCCTCATCTCTGTCTGTCTTCATCTCTGTCTGTCCTCATCTCTGTCTGTCCTCATCTCTGTCTGTCCTCATCTCTCTGTCTGTCCTCTCCGGTCCTCGTCTCTCTGTCTGTCCTCATCTGTCTGTCTGTCTTCATCTCTGTCTGTCCTCATCTCTGTCTGTCCTCTCCGGTCCTCATTTCTGTCTGTCCTCATCTCTGTCTGTCCTCATCTCTGTCTGTCCTCATCTCTGTCTGTCCTCTCCGGTCCTCATTTCTGTCTGTCCTCATCTGTCTGTCTGTCTTCATCTCTGTCTGTCCTCATCTCTGTCTGTCCTCATCTCTGTCTGTCCTCATCTCTCTGTCTGTCCTCGTCTCTCTGTCTGTCTTCATCTCTGTCTGTCCTCGTCTCTCTGTCTGTCTTCATCTCTGTCTGTCCTCATCTCTGTCTGTCCTCTCCGGTCCTCATTTCTGTCTGTCCTCATCTGTCTGTCTGTCTTCATCTCTGTCTGTCCTCATCTCTGTCTGTCCTCATCTCTGTCTGTCCTCGTCTCTCTGTCTGTCCTCGTCTCTCTGTCTGTCCTCGTCTCTCTGTCTGTCCTCTCCCTTTTCTCTCCACTGATTCTATTTCCAGCCCTCATCTTTTATTTCTGAATTATCGCGCATCTTCCCGTCTGGCCCTTGAGAGTCTGATTTCAGGCTCAGAGACGGACGACCTTTCAGCCGCGGGGGAAGAAGCTCTGAATGGTCGAGCGCAGCGACGCTCCGCACTTATTGATGTGCTGTAATTGTCTTCTTCTGAGTGGTGTAATTCTATCTCAGTGTATTCAGCTGAATGCCGGGCGGTTATGAATAAAGTCGTGCAGTGAGACGGTCGGATGAAAGGGAAGCTCAGACTCTTTTATGCTCCATGGAACTGACTGATGGAGACATTGCATGACAATTGTCCATTTTTAGGTCTTTATTTTATTCATCCAGGAAAAGTTGACTCAGACATTTCTGATCTGTCAGCTGAGCAGCTTCAACCTTCCTCAGCAAAGACATTTTAATTTGTGGGATAATCATGTGTCATAGTTTGGGTGCTCGAGAGCATGTAAATAGGAAAGTATGATGTTTTTTGTTGCCTATATTTGTTAACATATTGCCATTAAAAGTGTGCCGAATGAGCTATTGGCACTTCCTGTTTGCAGTGAACACGTGTGTGTCCAGATAACTATCACTGCGTTACTTTGATACTGAAGGAAACTTTAAAATGTAATGATTCTCAGGCAGGTTCTGTTATACGAGCGCCTTCTTTCACTGTCTCTAAACGGATTAGTGGAATTATACTGACAGAGTTAAAGACATGTTGAAGTTTGTTTTCCACATATGATCATGAATAAAACTCTAACATATGATCATATGATGATCAGCAGGTTAAGTGACTTTTATTCCTTCGTACTTCAAACTGAACTCTGAGCCGTCGTCACTCTGAGCTCCTGTGAATCAAAGATCTCCAAACCAGCTGTAGAACAAGCGGCCATCTTTGTTCTGTCCTTGTGTTTTTGAGTATGGATTAGCTAAACTGCTCTTTGTATGTGTGTGTGTGTGTGTGTGTGTGTAGGAGGGTGTGTTTGTGTGTGTGTGTGTGTGTGTGTGTGTGTGTACAGCTCTCTTTGTACTTTAGTGTGTGTGTGTGTATCTATGACTACCTCGTCAACACACCAAACTACAGATAGACATGCACACAGTGGGCATTGTCTATCACACCGCATACAAGACACAGAATCTACTACAGTATTAAGGCACACACACACACACACACACACACACACACACACACACACACACACACACACACACACACACACACACACTTTGAACTGAGAAACATGCAAACAGGCGTCTCCTGTTCGGACCGTGAATGACAGTTTTACAGCTAATTCTGCTAAAGAGACACTAAATACACACACACACACACACACACACACACACACACACACACACACACACACACACACACGTTGCTGTGTATGGCATTCAGTCATGCATTCCAGGCATATGAACAGCACTGCTGGTGGCAGTCAGACCGTCAGCTGTGCCTTAAGGTCACCATGAACACACACACGCACGCACGCACGCACGCACACGCACGCACACAAACACACAGTTGGTTTCATTAATGTAACTGCCACAGTGTTCATGTTCCTCTGTTTATTGATTTATATTTAATGTGTTTGTTCAGTGGCTGCAACCATGTGAACAATACAACACACAGACACACACACACACACACACACACACACAGACACACACACACACACACACGCACACACACACGCACACACACACACACACACGCACACACACACAGATATGTGTCGAGGCTCTGTGTGACAGCTGCAGCTGGTTTGTACACAGTGTTTGTTGATCTCAGGTATATTTCCAGGAATCTTTTAAAAAGGAATTCTCAACAAGAAGTGACGATGGAGTAAATATTGTTCCAGCTAATGTTATTATATTAAAGCACCGTATCGGTTACGACCTGAACACACACAACACACACGTTTTAACAACTTAATACTCGAAGTATTCAGCATCATCACCTGTGTGTCTGAAACGTGTGCTCATCGTTGGCTTCACAGCAGCTACAGTCCGCTGGGAGCTGCATTCAAACGTCTCCTGCAGCAGAATCCTTTGCTTTTCTTTGTCCCACATGACTGTAGACCATTAGTGGACTAAACAAAGCAAATAGTTTCACTTTAACCGCCATTTTTCACAATTCCCCACAACTAGAAAACAACTTCTTCTGAAACGCTGTATTTAAATACAGCGTTGACCTTGTGAAGCCGATGCATGCGCAGGGGTTAAACACTATTCCTGTGGGAGTTCACCCTGATGGCAGGAGGGTGGTGCAGCGCTGACGCAGCGTTAAATGTGTCTTCGGGTCACCGAGCAACGGCACAGAAAAACAGTTGTAAGAACAAGCACGTCATGCCGGGACATCAGGATGCGATGCTTCCAGATGAGGGTGAAAGGAGTACGTTTAGTCTCAGGTGTTGCTGTTTTAATCACATTTCAGTGACTGTATCTGTCATTAACCAGCTTTATGTAACGTTGACTGCACGGCGTTTCCTCCCAGTTTGAGACGTGTGACTTTGTCTTTAATTATTATTTTCCGCCGTGCAATGACGGGTTTAGTAGTTTCATCTGCAGCCTGTCAAGTGAGACTTAATGTCGCTCGTCAGTTCAGTTCCACGTTTTATGACTTCGGTCTACAATTAATGCTGTTGTAACAGGAGCATTTTATACTGTGTGTGTGTGTGTGTGTGTGTGTGTGTGTGTGTGTGTGTGTGTGTGTGTGTGTGTGTGTGTGTGAGCAGCTGTTGAAGGTTTATTTAGCCGCCACTCTGCTGCTTCTCATGACCTCCAGACGCCTCATATAGGTGACCTGTAACACCGCCGTGTGGTAAAGATGGTGCCCAGGCGAGTGTCCTTTAACTAAAGAAACATCACTGCTGGAATTCATCTTCCTGTGTGTGTGTGTGTGTGTGTGTGTGTGTGTGTGTGTGTGTGTGTGTGTGTGTGTGACCCCAGCCTCCTCCTGTTTTATAGTTCAGCTCTTTGGTCTTTTTTTAGGCGGGTACACGTCGACTCCGGCCCCCTGAGAAGTCGACCCTCCAGCTGACCTCTGACACAGCTACACACACTCTCTGCTGCAGGAGCCGCTTCACTCCGTCTTCACCTTTCTCTCCATCTTTGTTTCATTTCTGCACCACACTGACATCAGCTTTCAATCAAACTCCTTTCTAAAACATTAGATTCTTATGCTTTGAATAAGTTAAACGAGAAACTAAAATCATCTCGAGCGAGCCGCGTGCAGAGCGTAACATACACACACTTTGATAATGTTGGAATGTGTCACAACGTGTGAGCCGTGCATCATTGTTAGATACAGTATTATGAAATATGATAAGTAGACTTCTCTCATGTCCACACTGCAGATCTCTTGCTTCGTGTATTATTGAAGTTAGACTTCATGCTTTACATGCTCAGAGTTGTTTATTTAAGAGGAGATGACAAACTCACAGCGTTGGGTTGGACGTGAGACGCTCGTGTAGTTCATTCATATTTTAGGCTTTGAGTCGATGCTCGGCGAGCAAGAAGCGGCTCAGTGACGGTTGATGGACGCCGTGGGCCGCTGTGGGAGTTGAACCTGAGACCTGCAGGACGCAGAAGAACGAGCGGAGAGCGATCGCTTTTGTTTTATTCATTCAGAGAAGGATTGAAAGGCTGCAGACGACGGTGGCTGGCGTGTCTCAGCGAACGTGAGCAGAAAGGAGTTTAACCTCATAATACGTTTGTTATTCTTGATTCAATCGTCCCGTCGGCTGGAGCGGCGCCAGCTTTTTGTCCCGAGTATTTACCAGAACTGCTCTTCAATCAGGTCGTCCGTCTTCATCTTCTGTCTGCGCCTGAAACCGGTCCAGACGCTTTGAGGGAAGCTCCTCTCGCTGTCGCTTCTCATAATGTCACTTCTGACTGGAAATGATTTGCACAACGAAACTTTTATTCTCTAATCCGTCCGTCTGCCTCTCACCCTCACACCCAGAGTCCTGCATGCTAAACATTTGTTATGTTGCATGTTCCTGCTGCAGATGCTTCTCCCTCCTTTATAATCTGCACGATGCATCATATTCTATGAGATCACCACATGTGTCCGTCCTCTTCCTCTGGAGGTACATGTGTAGCTGGACAGGAAGTGGAGGAAGAACTGTGACTTTGTACTTGAGTCCAGTATATTCCAGCTCTGTCACAACAAGACTGCAGTGTTCGTCTGCTGATGTGAAGCATTAATATAACAATATATATAAACACACAGACGCTTCGTTAATGATGACGCAGTAAAAAGGTAAAAACAACATCAGGTTTAACAGATCCATCAAACACACCTCACACACACACCTCACACACACACCTTTTTAAGAGGATTAGCTGAGTCATTCTCTCAGGGTGTAAAGGGGGTCGAGTGCGCTCGCTCTCCACTGATAGGTCAACAGCGTCGTTGACCCGGTAAATCTGGTGCAATTAGACCAATCACAGCTCAGCAGCTGGTGAGAGGGTGGAGGTTGTGTGTGTGTGTGTGTGTGTGTGTGTGTGTGTGACTGAATATTTATGCAATTTGGAGGATGCTGCTTGTGGTGAAAATGACCGGCATCATCGTGAGGAATCAACCCGGCTGCAGTTTTACGGACACTTTGCACATGACCAGTAACGTGCAGAGAACATTAATTATTAATACATCACTTTATATAAGTTCATATAAGTTATAAAGGATGTCATGAATGTACACGGCATGATTAAAAAAGAATGTTGTTTTACGTGTTTAAAGTGTTACGTATTCAAAACGCTCCAACGCTGCGCTGTACGTTCCGCTTCCTCGCTGTGGAGGCTTCGGGTGATTTTATAATATGAATGTTTTTTTAATCTTTAACCGTCCTCTGGTCAAATAAAGATTTAAAAGTGTTTACGTTGTTACACAGATGTGATGAAACAGCTGCTTTTAAGAGCCTGAAGATTTGATTTACAGTATTTCATAATGATCAACAGTTCTCGTGTTTGACTCCATGATTAAAAAAAGAGAAAATGAATCCTGGAATAGTTTAATTACTTTTTATTATCTCAGTGCAATGAAAATCTAATTAATTATTCACAATTATTTAAATTAGTTTCATTCTATTTTAAGCATCAGTGCGATGGGTTACAAAGAGAATACAAAGGTTTCTTCTGTGGCAGCTTTTATACGAATTATACGATTATACGAAAAAATAATCAATTAAGAAAATAAAATGAGATTTAAAAAAATTGGTAAAATTATATAAATAAATAAAATAAAATACACATAAAACAGAAATACAGTTACAGTGCAGTAATAACTTCTAAACTGCCCCAAACATCTCTTTATAAAGCTGAACCTTTGTGACCTGCGTGAATACGTTTGAGACCGACTAACACCAGGTCAGCTCCAGGATTTATACACGTCCATTTTCTCTTCAAACATCGTGCTGTCTCCTTCACTGCCGGTGAAAGTGAGACGACGTCCCTGCAGGCGACAGAGTCGAGAAGCTGCAGCTGTAAAGAAGTATTTCTACATTTCCTCCGACACCGACGCTTTTCTCTCCTCATTGATGGGTGACGCTTGATGGGTGATCACGGTGTAACTGCACGTGGCGCTCAGAGGTGAATCCTGAGTGACGGTCGACAGACGTCGTCATTGAGACGTTTTCTATTTTCTATCCCAGAGGAAAGCTCTGAAATCTCTGGATTCCCTTCAGCTCGTGCAGTCAGACATCCGGTTGTTAGGATGGTGGGATTGCTTTGAGCTTGGAGAAGCTGGACCGCAGAAGGAGAAGGGTCGCAGGTTCAATCCCCGCTACACTAAACCTCTCCAGCCTCATTCATCTGAGGAGCAGCAGCAGCTCACTGCCCACAACACACACGTTTATTTCTACTGTCGCTTCATTGAATTATTCTGTTTTAAACTTTCTTTTTATCATTGCAAGATTGTAAACGAGCACTTCGGGGGTAATTGCTTTGCTCAAGGGCACGAGCTGTTTCTCTTTTACAGTATGCAGTCAAACCAACAAACATAGTTACACTCAAACAACAGTTCTATTTTACACTGCTTTATACTTCTACTCCACGACATTACGTATTTCTCTCTTTACTCCACTTCATTTATTTAATAACTTTGCAGATTCAGATTATTAAACTATAAATCAACAAATGCCTAATGATGTATTATTATTATAGGTTATTATATAACGTGATTAAAATGAGCTCCTTCACAGCTGCGACATTAATGCATCATTTATTATAATCCAGTGATATATATATATATATATTATATATATATATATATATATGTATATATATATATATATATACTTAATAAATATATATATACTTAATATATATATATATACTTATATATATATACTTAATAAATATATATATTTTATATATAAATATAATATATCTATATTTATATATATTTATATATATATATATATAATATATTTATATCTATCTATATATATCTCTAAATATATATCTATTTATATCTCTATATCTTCTATATAAATTCTATTTCTATATATATATATATATATATCTATCTCTCCTCTCTCTATATCTCTATTATATATCTATTTTATATTTATCTCTATCTCTTCTCTTTCTCTCTCTATTCTCTCTTATCTATCTCTCTCTCTCTTATTCTCTATCTATCTTCATCTCTATATCTCTCTCTCTCTCTCTCCCTTTCTCTCTCTCTCTCTCTCTCTCTCTCTCTTTCTCTTTCTCTATCTCTCTCTCTCTTTCTCTCTCTCTCTCTCTCTATCTCTATATATATATATATATATATTATGTGTAATTCCTGTAATAAACTCTGAAACAGTGAAACTCTGGTTATGAGCAGAATTAATTCTCGATACACACATTACCCCCCCCCCCCCCCCATCTGCAGCACATCCAGCACTCGTCTTCACACTTAGCTAATTATCTCCGTTATTAATTAATGAGCTGGTGATTAACCCCCCCTCACAATCCTCCCACAGCCTGATTCCCCCCCCCCCCTCATGTTGCTGCGTTAGAGGCGGGGAAGCAAAATGACATGTGACACAGCGGCTGTTAGAGGAAAGTAACACACGTCTTAATGTTTTAATCCTTCTGCTGACTTAATATCCTTTTTAATCTTCTTTATTTCATTTTCTCATTATTTCCTTGCCTTCATCTTGTTTTGCTCCCTTGCCTCTTCACACCTTCCTCATCTTCACTTCCTCTGGTGTTCACGTTTATCCTCCCATGCATCCTTCTCCACTCGTCTCTAATGCATCCTTCGCCACCATCTTTTCTCACTTCCACCGTGTCTCCTTCTTTTAATGCCTTTCGTCCTTTTTCCTTTTCTTCACACATTCTTTCCCACTTCCTGTTTCAGTCCCTTCAGGCTTCTTAATGCCTTGCTCAAGGGGCAAGTGACGAGGTGAAGGTTGCACCGGCTGCAGTGGGAATCGAACCTGCGACCCTCAGAGTCACAGCTCAGTCTTTCTAAGCAGTGTCTGACTTTGCAGTGTGTGAGCAGAGGTGAATCAGATCACATCGCTCTTCCTGTGTGTGTGTGTGTGTGTGTGTGTGTGTGTGTGTGTGTGTGTGTGTGAGTGACATTGCAGTTGTTGGTCAGGGGGACACAGTCAGTCAAGGGGAAAGAATCTGAATATATTCTCACACACACACACACACACACACACACCTCCACTCCCCCTCCTGTGTGTAGCTGTTGGAGCTTACAGTTGGAAGTTGCATGCCTTGCTCAGTGGCACGTGGGCAGGATGTAACAGGGAATCAAACGTGTGGTGACAAGATGGTTTCTGGCCAGTTGTAGTATAAAGAACCATATATCCAGATATCCACACACACGCACACACACACACACACACACACACACACACACACTAAATGCTGTTATTAATAGAAGTGCCAGGGTGACACAGTAATCCCACATGGCAGAGGCATTTCTCTCTGATATCAGCACACACACACACACACACACACACACGCACACACACACACTTCATCTCAGCACTTCACACAGAGAGATACCAGTATATATGTGTGTGTGTGTACTTAAGATACTTTAATTAGCTCTGTAAACCTGGTTCATGAACAGCTCAGTACGTTTACAAAGAGGAGAATCTATAACAAGATGTTTTACCTGCTGTGAGTTCGTCACACGTCGTCTCGCCTGCTTCTCCTGTCGTGTTATAATTATTCATCTTTGCACATTAAACACAATTTGAGACGACATGAAACGTAATGAATCCAATAAACGTAGACGATGTCAGAGTGTCGTCTGCTCCGGTAGCACCAGTGGACGCTCTGGACGGGCACTGAGGCGATGATTTCTCCCAGCATCCCACACACACAGGAACTGTTTGGACACGACGGCGTGCACGCACAGTCCAGATGTTGCAGATGTTAACTCTGATCCATAGAGAACAGTGCAGAACCTGGTTTGGTAAAACTTGCACCAGTTTGCGACACAGAACTTGTGGGATTAATACCGTGCATGACGTGCTTTGACGTTATGTTCAATATGCGAAGGTGATTGAACACATCATGAGGTCTGAACGTTGTACGTCGCGTTTCAGTCAATTATTCTCAGAAACAGTTCTGACTGTAAATGCTGTGAAGAACCAACGAGAGGCAGAACGATCAGGAGCAAACTCACAAATGTATCCAGAGATGTGCCCAGTATATGACATTAAACTGATCCACTGCTGAAGCATCGTCTATAACGTGGCATTAGCTCGCCGATAGCAACATAGTTTGATGTTTCGTACCCAATGCTGCCTGGCAGTCCTAGTTTTTCTTTAAAGATATTTTCTAACACAGTGGCTCATGTTGAGTACTCACACTGTCTGTTGTCTCACGGTGTCTGTGAGAAAAGGAAGCAGACTTTGACTTCAGGTCACTTCTCTGTTGACCTCTGACCTGTTGACTGGTTTACTCGTTAACTGATGTGCTCATGAAGTAATCAGTCGTCCAAACCAAGCGAGCCTCTTCAGCTCGGGTACACCGAGCTGTGACAGACGCACACACACACACACACACACACACACACACACACACACACACACACACACACACACTCACACACTGCAGTGTATTCATGGGACAGGACTCCTGACTGTTCTTGGGACCGACACAGTGTGTAGCTGCAGGGTTTCTGGCGATACTGTGGTCGCTGGCAGAGACTGAAACATGTGACACGGCGACTCGTCAGAGCCGGCTCTCTGTTCTCCCAGCAGCCTCGGGGAGAAACGCATCCATCAGCCAAGACCTGAGTAACACACACTTTGTTTCAACCACAAAAACGCGATATTCAGCCTCTTAAAGAGACAGAACACGAGGTCGTTTCTTTAGTTTTTCATTAAAATAGAATCTCAGTTGGACGCTGGACGGACACTTTATGATTACAGTTTGAAACTAAGTGAGAGCTGATTTGAAGTCCGACAGCTCAGTTTAACAAAGTGCTTAAGAGTTTAAATCGGTTTAAAACAGAATCTGCACTAAAGAAACAGAAAGAAAGAAGCGTTGTTAATCACGAGACTGCATTTCATATCCAGATAAATTACAAATGTTCATGTTCAGTGCCAACAGCTTTCAGAGGAGCAGCATCCCACCGCAGTGGAAGCTAAAATGAAAATGGTCGGACACGTTAAGTAGCTTCTGCTCACAGTGACAGTGAAGTTCATACTTCAGTCCTGGCACCAGAGAAGTCGTCCAGACTGCAGAGTCCAAAGTTCAGCTCAACATGCGCCATCAAAAGGTGAAATGACGGTTCACGCCTTCTGCTGACACGCTCGTCTTTCTGCACCGACCATGTGTTCTCTGCAGAGAGGACGGTCCGTTAAAGATGGTGATGGTTCTTTGATATATAGTTTGTCACGTTCAGTCAGGGTTCTCCGCAGTAAATGGAAAATTGGTTTTGCTGCACCATAATCACATATCAGGGCTCTCGCAATCGTTCCCATATGGGGTTCTTAAGTGGAGACAGAAAATCCCCTTATTAGTGAATTCATTCACAATATACACGTTGAGGAAACGCGCTTACTTCTTGTGTTCGCTGGTTGAAACACTAAATATAAATGGTTGAGCAATGTGCAGTTAATATGTATTGCTGACGCCACCACATTGGTACGGTAATAAGCGTAACGCTGGGAGACCTTCAGGGATATTTCACTGCAGTCCTTGTGCACTTTGTTGATTTTTCTCCCCCCCCCCCCCGCACAGGAAACACGCATATCAGTGTATCATAATTAACTGAGCGCTAATTCCCTCTCTGGTGGCCTCGTGTGCGTTATATGGGTTACGCTGTGACCCAGGGCCGTGATCGTTTATTTCAAATTCGTATGTTTAATTAATGCTGCCTCGCTCGGTGCTGTGATTGATATGCTAACACTTGCAGAGATGTTTAAAGGCAACAAATCTCCACGGAGAGCAATTATTCAGCCGATCCATATGCTTTAATTTGACTTATAGTTCAAACTAAATGCTTTTTTCTTTCTGAATGCTTTTATATAATCCCGAAAGTCTGGAACATTCCTGCTCTTTTGAAATGAACTCCAAGTGGATGCCAAGGCAGCTCTGCAGGGCTATCTTTGGAGAGGTGCATTATTGTGCCAAGTGTACTTTAGTATTTAAGGAATGCATCTTTTTTCCATCGCAGAATAGCCATTTTTGGACTACGGTCAGCTGGTTTTAGAGCCTGTCGTGAGAGTCTCTCCTGCCTGCAAGAGCACGAAGCTGAAGCTGGTGCAGCCCCCACTCCCACCCCCCACTGCAGCCTGAACTACAACCAGTAGAAATGATGCAGGAGGCTCGTGTTTGGGTTACATGTGCTGACAAACCTTCTCTTAACAAATGCAGTTGTTAAAACCAATAAACATGTTTTTACATGAAAGATCTCCCTTGTAGTAATGACACTGAAAATGACACTGAAAATGACAACTGTGCAACTAATCTGTAAGTAAAAGCTTAACATAAATGTTCACAATAATCCTCCAATGGTGAAGTTAATATCTCCAATTGTGTGGAGGTCAGATGGCAACAGGAGACGCACAAGACCTGCAACATGTGACCATATATATCTATATAGATATAATATATATTCTTATATCTGGGGATCTAGCTCCTCCAAAATATGTACTTTCTACCTTTTTGGAGGTAAATCTTTGACCAACGGCTGAAACAAGATTGTGTATTAATTGGATTCCATCACTGAATGACTGCGTGGAGGAAGACTAGACGTTAATCTGGATCTGGTTTGAGCGTGTCGACTCAGGTGACTACGTCGGGAAGTGAAGAGGTTAGATTGTGTTCACGGTAACGAGGAACGTGATGTTGGCGTCCGACATCCAAAACAAAGAGTAATCGGTGCTTTTGGATTCTTCTCGGACTTTAAGAGCTGATGATTCCTTCATCTGTCCAGTGAAACGTGTTTTTATTTCAGTCGGCCTTGCAACCGTCTGTTTCATTCATACCTGGGGAGTCTGGACTGTTGTGTGGGAGTGTGTTCCCAGAGTCTGGTGGAAATATTATTTGATGTGTTGTTGCAGTAATGCCAGCTGTACCACTCAGAACCCAGTGAACCCTGTGGAAGCTCCTCTTTCTGTCAGACTTCCTTTAAACACAAGAAATAAAGGATATTAAGAAACACAAAAGAGCACACAATAATCACTTAATTCATTCATGCACACGGAAACTGTATAGAAGGAAATATATGAACAATCAGAAGACAATAAAACACCTTGCTAGTGCTCTCAGGCTTATTACTCATTGTGACACGCTGCTTAAAATTACTTCATGAATATGTAAAACTTTATAAGAAACTCAGGACCGTTCTCCTTTAATGCAATTTAATCTTTAATTGATCTGTTAGGGCTGAAATAATTTATACTGTACCACATAATCTTTGGAACTGCAGACCCTAAAAAGGATGTTTATACTCTACTAAATGGTTTTTGCCAAAAGCCTTTTGCGAGAAACTGAATATGTTGCCTGGATTATGTTCACTGGCGGTTCTTTGACTCGTCTAAATGTTTTCTAACCAGTCAGAAGATCAGAACAGTACTTTCCTCTCTGTGGAGGGTGGAGTCACAACACAGGAATGACACCGTGCACTAATCGCCTCCTTTATAAAATGGGAGCAGGAATCAGATGCTGCACCTTCTTTGGGAAACAAAATTGCCCCTTTGTGCTCTGCATTGTCCTCAAATCTATTCATGACTGCGGCCTTTTCACAGAGAAATAGGATGGTGTCGTCGGTGAAGAGGAGAGCACCAATGCACAGGGAGGGGGCCACTTCTCCTGGACTTTGTTTTCCTGCTGGAAGTGGTTTTACTTTACTGCATGTTGATTGTTTATGTAATAGGATCACTGACATATTAGCTTTTCTGCAGAAACGTATTGCTTAGTGGCTATAACCAGCCCAAGCGGGGATTTATAGTAATGCGTGTTTCACCGCTTGCTCTTTCAACCTTCCTGTTACACTTTAACATACAATATCATAAAGGCGGCTGCAGTGACCCAGTTTCCTCGTGAGGAAATTCTAATTTCACATGTCTGTGCTCACTGTTTTACTCACAGCGACGTGGAACCATAAAAAAGGGCAATAAAGCGAGCGAGGTGTTGTCGGCACAATAGTAGAGCCAGGTGCATAGCTGCTGTTTGCTTTCCTCCTCTTTGAAGAGTCGCATTTCTCTCTTACTCCAATCCATTCATTAGTGATTTATACTTTGCAGATTCAGATTATTAAACTATAAATCACAAATGCATAATGATGTATTATTATTATAGGTTATTATAACGTGATTAAATGAGCTCCTTCACAGCTGCGACATTAATGCATCATTTATTATAATCCAGTGATATATATATATATATATATTATATATATATATATATATATATATTATATATATATATTATTATATATATCTTATATATATATTATATATTATATTTATATCTTATCTATATTTAAATATATATCTAAATTATATATTTATCATATATAAATATATTATATTATATAATATTTATTATAATATTATCACTTATTCATCTATATTATCTATATATATAATATATATCATTCTATCTATATATCTCTATAATCTTATATTATATTACTATATATATATATTATATATATATATTATTATATCTATATCTCTTCTGCCTATATATTTACTTCTATTCTTATATATCTATCTTATATATTATTCTATTTTTTTTTTCTAATCTCTCTCTCTCTCTCTCTCTCTCTTTCTCTACTGTCTCCTCTCTCTCTCTCTCTCTTCCTGTCTCTCTCTCTTCTCTTCTCTTCTCTCTCTCTCTATCTTTCTCTTCTCTTCTATCTCTCTCTTTTCTGTCTCTCTCTCTCTCTCTCTCTTTATCTTCTCGCTCTCTCTATCTCTCTCTTCTCTCTGTCTGTCTCTCTCTCTCTCTCTCTAGTCTCTCTCTCTCTCTCTCTCTCTCTCTCTCTCTCTCTCTCTCTCTCTCTCTTTTTCTTCCTGTCCGTTCCCGATCAACTGAAACAGTGAAACCTCTGGTTATGAGCAGAATTAATTCTCGATACACACATACCCCCCCCCCCCCCCCCCCCCCATCTGCAGCACATCCAGCACTCGCTCTTCACACTTAGCTAATTATCTCCGTTATTAATTAATGAGCTGGTGATTAACCCCCCCTCACAATCCTCCCACAGCCTGATTCCCCCCCCCCCTCATGTTGCTGCGTTAGCGGCGGGAAGCAAAATGACATGTGACACAGCGGCTGTTAGAGGAAAGTAACACACGTCTTAATGTTTTAATCCTTCTGCGGACTTAATCCTTTTTAATCTTCTTTATTTCATTTTCTCATTATTTCCTTGCCTTCATCTTGTTTGCTCCCTTGCCTCTTCACCCTTCCCCTCTCATCTTCATTCCTTCTCTGGTGTTCACGTTTATCCTCCCATGCATCCTTCTCCACTCGCTCTAATGCATCCTTCGCCACCATCTTTTCTCCCTTCCACCGTTCTCCTTCTTTAATGCCTTTCGTCCTTTTTCCTTTTCTTCACACATTCTTTCCCACTTCCTGTTTCAGTCCCTTCGGGCTTCTTATGCCTTGCTCAAGGGGCAAGTGACGAGGTGAAGGTTGCACCGGCTGCAGTGGGAACGAACCTGCGACCCTCAGAGTCACAGCTCAGTCTTTCTAACAGTGTCTGACTTTGCAGTGTGTGAGCAGAGGTGAATCAGATCACATCGCTCTTCCTGTGGTGTGGTGTGTGTGTGTGTGTGTGTGTGTGTGTGTGTGTGTGACATTGCAGTTGTTGGTCAGGGGGACACAGTCAGTCAAGGGGAAAAGAATCTGAATATATTCTCACACACACACACCACACACACACACCTCCACTCCCCTCCTGTGTGTACTGTTGAGTTTACATTAAGTTGCATGCCTTGCTCATGGCACGTGGGCAGGATTGTACAGGGAATCAAACGTGTGGTGACAGATGGTTTCTGGCCAGTTGTAGTATAAAAACCATATATCCAGATTATCACACACACACACCACACACACACACACACATACACACACACACACACACACACACTAAATGCTGTTATTAATAGAAGTGCCAGGTGACACATAATCCCACATGGCAGAGGCATTCTCTCTGAATCACACACACACACACACACACACACACACACCACACACACACACTTCATCTCAGCACTTCACACAGAGAGATACCAGTATATATGTGTGTGGTGTGTACTTAAGTACTTTAATTAGCTCTGTAAACCTGGTTCATAGAACAGCTCAGTACGTTTACAAAGAGAGAATCTATAACAAGATGTTTTACCTGCTGTGAGTTCGTCACACCGTTCTCGCCTGCTTCTTCTGTCGTGTTATAATTATTCATCTTTGCACATTAAACACATTTGAGACGACATGAAACGTAATGAATCCAATAAACGTAGACGATGTCAGAGTGTCGTCTGCTCCGGTAGCACCAGTGGACCTCTGGACGGGCACTGAGGCATGATTTCTCCCAGCATCCCACACACACAGGAACTGTTTGGACACGACGGCGTGCACGCACATTCCAGATGTTGCAAATGTTAACTCTGATCCATAGAACAGTGCGAACCTGGTTTGGTAAAACTTGCACCAGTTTGCGACACAGAACTTGTGGGATTAATACCGTGCATGACGTGCTTTGACTTTATTTTCAATATGCGAAGGTGATTGACACATCATGAGGTCTGAACGTTGTACGTCCGTTTCAGTCAATTTCTCAGAACAGTTCTGACTGTAAATGCTGTGAAGAACAAACGAGAGGCAGAAGAACGTCAGGAGCAAACTCACAAATGTATCCAGAATGTGCCCGTATATGACATTAAACTGATCCACTGCTGAAGCATCGTCTATAACGTGGCATTAGCTCGCCGTAGAGCAACATATTTGATGTTTCGTACCCAATGCTGCCTGGCAGTCCTAGTTTTTCTTTAAAATATTTTCTAACACAGTGGCTCATGTTGAGTACTCACACTGTCTGTTGTCTCACGGTGTCTGTGAGAAAAGGAAGCAGACTTTGACTTCAGGTCACTTCTCTGTTACCTCTGCCTGTTGACTGGTTTACTCGTTAACTGATGTGCTCATGAAGTAATCAGTCGTCCAAACCAAGCGAGCCTCTTCAGCTCGGGTACACCGAGCTGTGACAGACGCACACACACAACACACACACACCCCACACACACACACACACACACACACACACACTGCAGTTTATTCATGGGACAGGACTCCTGACTGTTCTTGGGACCGACACAGTGTGTAGCTGCAGGGTTCTGGCGATACTGTGGTCGCTGGCAGAGACTGAAACATGTGACACGGCGACTCGTCAGAGCCGGCTCTCTGTTCTCCCAGCAGCCTCGGGGAGAAACGCATCCATCAGCCAAGACCTGAGTAACACACACTTTGTTTCAAACCACAAAACGCGATATTCAGCCTCTTAAAGAGACAGAACACGAGGTCGTTTCTTTAGTTTTTCATTAAAATAGAATCTCAGTTGGACGCTGGACGGACACTTTATGATTACAGTTTGAAACTAAGTGAGAGCTGATTTGAGATCCGACAGCTCAGTTTAACAAAGTGCTTAAGAGTTTAAATCGGTTTAAAACAGAATCTGCACTAAAGAAACAGAAAGAAAGAAGCGTGTTAATCACGAGACTGCATTTCATATCCAGATAAATTGACAAATGTTCATGTTCAGTGCCAACACTTTCAGAGGAGCAGCATCCCACCGCAGTGGAAGCTAAAATGAAAATGGTCGGACACGTTAAGTAGCTTCTGCTCACAGTGACAGTGAAGTTCTACTTCAGTCCTGGCACCAAAATTCGTCCAGACTGCAGAGT
This sequence comes from Cottoperca gobio, assembly GCF_900634415.1. Taxonomy (NCBI): domain Eukaryota; kingdom Metazoa; phylum Chordata; class Actinopteri; order Perciformes; family Bovichtidae; genus Cottoperca; species Cottoperca gobio. Next base: position 1,820,774 of record NC_041371.1, on the reverse strand, counting down.
CCAAAGTTCAGCTCAACATGCGCCATCAAAAGGTGAATGACGGTTCACGCCTTCTGCTGACACGCTCGTCTTTCTGCACCGACCATGTGTTCTCTGCAGAGAGGACGGTCCGTTAAAGATGGTGAGGGTTCTTTGATATATAGTTTGTCACGTTCAGTCAGGGTTCTCCGCAGTAATGGAAAATTGGTTTGCTGCACCATATCACATATCAGGCTCTCCAACGTTCCCATATGGGGTTCTTAATTGGAGACAGAAAATCCCCTTATTAGTGAATTCATTCACAATATACACGTTGAGGAAACGCGCTTACTCTTGTGTTCGCTGGTTGAAACACAAATATAAATGGTTGAACATGTGCAGTTTAATATGTATTGCTGACGCCACCACATTGGTACGGTAATAAGCGTAACGCTGGGAGACCTTCAGATATTTCACTGCAGTCCTTGTTCAGGACGCAGAAGAACGAGCGGAGAGCGATCGCTTTTGTTTTATTTCATTCAGAGAAGGATTGAAAGGCTGCAGACGACGGTGGCTGGCGTGTCTCAGCGAACGTGAGCAGAAAGGAGTTTAACCTCATAATACGTTTGTTATTCTTGATTCAATCGTCCCGTCGGCTGGAGCGGCGCCAGCTTTTTGTCCCGAGTATTTACCAGAACTGCTCTTCAATCAGGTCGTCCGTCTTCATCTTCTGTCTGCGCCTGAAACCGGTCCAGACGCTTTGAGGGAAGCTCCTCTCGCTGTCGCTTCTCATAATGTCACTTCTGACTGGAAATGATTTGCACAACGAAACTTTTATTCTCTAATCCGTCCGTCTGCCTCTCACCCTCACACCCAGAGTCCTGCATGCTAAACATTTGTTATGTTGCATGTTCCTGCTGCAGATGCTTCTCCCTCCTTTATAATCTGCACGATGCATCATATTCTATGAGATCACCACATGTGTCCGTCCTCTTCCTCTGGAGGTACATGTGTAGCTGGACAGGAAGTGGAGGAAGAACTGTGACTTTGTACTTGAGTCCAGTATATTCCAGCTCTGTCACAACAAGACTGCAGTGTTCGTCTGCTGATGTGAAGCATTAATATAACAAATATATATAAACACACAGACGCTTCGTTAATGATGACGCAGTAAAAAGGTAAAAACAACATCAGGTTTAACAGATCCATCAAACACACCTCACACACACACACACACACCTCACACACACACCTTTTTAAGAGGATTAGCTGAGTCATTTCTCTCAGGGTGTAAAGGGGGTCGAGTGCGCTCGCTCTCCACTGATAGGTCAACAGCGTCGTTGACCCGGTAAATCTGGTGCAATTAGACCAATCACAGCTCAGCAGCTGGTGAGAGGGTGGAGGTTGTGTGTGTGTGTGTGTGTGTGTGTGTGTGTGTGACTGAATATTATGCAATTTGGAGGATGCTGCTTGTGGTGAAAATGACCGGCATCATCGTGAGGAATCAACCCGGCTGCGTTTTACGGACACTTTGCACATGACCAGTAACGTGCAGAGAACATTAATTATTAATACATCACTTTATATAAGTTCATATAAGTTATAAAGGATGTCATGAATGTACACGGCATGATTAAAAAAGAATGTTGTTTTACGTGTTTAAAGTGTTACGTATTCAAAACGCTCCAACGCTGCGCTGTACGTTCCGCTTCCTCGCTGTGGAGGCTTCGGGTGATTTTATAATATGAATGTTTTTTTAATCTTTAACCGTCCTCTGGTCAAATAAAGATTTAAAAGTGTTTACGTTGTTACACAGATGTGATGAAACAGCTGCTTTTAAGAGCCTGAAGATTTGATTTACAGTATTTCATAATGATCAACAGTTCTCGTGTTTGACTCCATGATTAAAAAAAGAGAAAATGAATCCTGGAATAGTTAATTACTTTTTATTATCTCAGTGCAATGAAAATCTAATTAATTATTCACAATTATTTAAATTAGTTTCATTCTATTTTAAGCATCAGTGCGATGGGTTACAAAGAGAATACAAAGGTTTCTTCTGTGGGCAGCTTTTATACGAATTATACGATTATACGAAAAAATAATCAATTAAGAAAATAAAATGAGATTTAAAAAATTGGTAAAATTATATAAATAAATAAAATAAAATACACATAAAACAGAAATACAGTTACAGTGCAGTAATAACTTCTAAACTGCCCCAAACATCTCTTTATAAAGCTGAACCTTTGTGACCTGCGTGAATACGTTTGAGACCGGCTAACACCAGGTCAGCTCCAGGATTTATACACGTCCATTTTCTCTTCAAACATCGTGCTGTCTCCTTCACTGCCGGTGAAAGTGAGACGACGTCCCTGCAGGCGACAGAGTCGAGAAGCTGCAGCTGTAAAGAAGTATTTCTACATTTCCTCCGACACCGACGCTTTTCTCTCCTCATTGATGGGTGACGCTTGATGGGTGATCACGGTGTAACTGCACGTGGCGCTCAGAGGTGAATCCTGAGTGACGGTCGACAGACGTCGTCATTGAGACGTTTTCTATTTTCTATCCCAGAGGAAAGCTCTGAATCTCTGGATTCCCTTCAGCTCGTGCAGTCAGACATCCGGTTGTTAGGATGGTGGGATTGCTTTGAGCTTGGAGAAGCTGGACCGCAGAAGGAGAAGGGTCGCAGGTTCAATCCCCGCTACACTAAACCTCTCCAGCCTCATTCATCTGAGGAGCAGCAGCAGCTCACTGCCCACAACACACACGTTTATTTCTACTGTCGCTTCATTGAATTATTCTGTTTTAAACTTTCTTTTTATCATTGCAAGATTGTAAACGAGCACTTCGGGGGTAATTGCTTTGCTCAAGGGCACGAGCTGTTTCTCTTTTACAGTATGCAGTCAAACCAACAAACATAGTTACACTCAAACAACAGTTCTATTTTACACTGCTTTATACTTCTACTCCACGACATTACGTATTTCTCTCTTTACTCCACTTCATTTATTTAATAACTTTGCAGATTCAGATTATTAAACTATAAATCAACAAATGCATAATGATGTATTATTATTATAGGTTATTATATAACGTGATTAAAATGAGCTCCTTCACAGCTGCGACATTAATGCATCATTTATTATAATCCAGTGATATATAATATATATATATTTATATATATATATATTATATATATTTATATATATATATATATCTATATATATATATATTATATATATCTATCTTATATTTTTATATTTTCTCTATATATTCTATATTATATCTATATATCCTATATTATCTATATATCTCATATATCTATCTTTATCTCTCTCTCTCTCTCTCTTATCTCTATCTTTTCTCTTATCTAATTATCTCTTTCTCTCTCTCTTCTCTTTCTCTCTCTCTCCTCTCTCTCTCTCTCTCTCTCTCTCTCTTCTCTCTCTCTCTCTCTCTCTTCTCTTTCTCTCTCTCTCCTCTCTCTCTCTTATATCTTCTCTCTCGTCTCTCTCTCTCTTTTTCTTCTTTCTCTCTCTTTCTCTTTCTCTATCTCTCTATCTTTCTCTTCTCTCTCTCTCTCTCTTCTCTCTCTTCTCTCCTCTCTATCTCTCTCTTCTCTCTTTCTCTCGCTCTCTCTATTCTCTTTTCTCTGTTCTTCTCTCTCTCTCTCTATCCTCTCTCTCTCTCTCTCTCTCTCTCTTCTTCTCTCTCTCTCTCTTTTTTTTGTTAACTATAAACTCTGAAACAGTGAAACTCTGGTTATGAGCAGAATTAATTCTCGATACACACATTACCCCCCCCCCCCCCCCCCCCCCCCCCCCCCCCCCCCATCTGCAGCACATCCAGCACTCGTCTTCACACTTAGCTAATTATCTCCGTTATTAATTAATGAGCTGGTGATTAACCCCCCCTCACAATCCTCCCACAGCCTGATTCCCCCCCCCCCCTCATGTTGCTGCGTTAGAGGCGGGGAAGCAAAATGACATGTGACACAGCGGCTGTTAGAGGAAAGTAACACACGTCTTAATGTTTTAATCCTTCTGCTGACTTAATATCCTTTTTAATCTTCTTTATTTCATTTTCTCATTATTTCCTTGCCTTCATCTTGTTTGCTCCCTTGCCTCTTCACACCTTCCTCATCTTCACTTCCTCTGGTGTTCACGTTTATCCTCCCATGCATCCTTCTCCACTCGTCTCTAATGCATCCTTCGCCACCATCTTTTCTCACTTCCACCGTGTCTCCTTCTTTTAATGCCTTTCGTCCTTTTTCCTTTTCTTCACACATTCTTTCCCACTTCCTGTTTCAGTCCCTTCAGGCTTCTTAATGCCTTGCTCAAGGGGCAAGTGACGAGGTGAAGGTTGCACCGGCTGCAGTGGGAATCGAACCTGCGACCCTCAGAGTCACAGCTCAGTCTTTCTAAGCAGTGTCTGACTTTGCAGTGTGTGAGCAGAGGTGAATCAGATCACATCGCTCTTCCTGTGTGTGTGTGTGTGTGTGTGTGTGTGTGTGTGTGTGTGTGTGTGTGAGTGACATTGCAGTTGTTGGTCAGGGGGACACAGTCAGTCAAGGGGGAAAGAATCTGAATATATTCTCACACACACACACACACACACACACCTCCACTCCCCCTCCTGTGTGTAGCTGTTGGAGTTTACAGTTGGAAGTTGCATGCCTTGCTCAGTGGCACGTGGGCAGGATGTAACAGGGAATCAAACGTGTGGTGACAAGATGGTTTCTGGCCAGTTGTAGTATAAAGAACCATATATCCAGATATCTACACACACACACACACACACACACACACACACACACACACACACACACACACACACACACACACTAAATGCTGTTATTAATAGAAGTGCCAGGGTGACACAGTAATCCCACATGGCAGAGGCATTTCTCTCTGATATCAGCACACACACACACACACACACACACACACACACACACACACACACACACACACACACACACACACACACACACACACACACTTCATCTCAGCACTTCACACAGAGAGATACCAGTATATATATGTGTGTGTGTGTACTTAAGATACTTTAATTAGCTCTGTAAACCTGGTTCATGAACAGCTCAGTACGTTTACAAAGAGAAGAATCTATAACAAGATGTTTTACCTGCTGTGAGTTCGTCACACGTCGTCTCGCCTGCTTCTCCTGTCGTGTTATAATTATTCATCTTTGCACATTAAACACAATTTGAGACGACATGAAACGTAATGAATCCAATAAACGTAGACGATGTCAGAGTGTCGTCTGCTCCGGTAGCACCAGTGGACGCTCTGGACGGGCACTGAGGCGATGATTTCTCCCAGCATCCCACACACACAGGAACTGTTTGGACACGACGGCGTGCACGCACAGTCCAGATGTTGCAGATGTTAACTCTGATCCATAGAGAACAGTGCAGAACCTGGTTTGGTAAAACTTGCACCAGTTTGCGACACAGAACTTGTGGGATTAATACCGTGCATGACGTGCTTTGACGTTATGTTCAATATGCGAAGGTGATTGAACACATCATGAGGTCTGAACGTTGTACGTCGCGTTTCAGTCAATTATTCTCAGAAACAGTTCTGACTGTAAATGCTGTGAAGAACCAACGAGAGGCAGAACGATCAGGAGCAAACTCACAAATGTATCCAGAGATGTGCCCAGTATATGACATTAAACTGATCCACTGCTGAAGCATCGTCTATAACGTGGCATTAGCTCGCCGATAGCAACATAGTTTGATGTTTCGTACCCAATGCTGCCTGGCAGTCCTAGTTTTTCTTTAAAGATATTTTCTAACACAGTGGCTCATGTTGAGTACTCACACTGTCTGTTGTCTCACGGTGTCTGTGAGAAAAGGAAGCAGACTTTGACTTCAGGTCACTTCTCTGTTGACCTCTGACCTGTTGACTGGTTTACTCGTTAACTGATGTGCTCATGAAGTAATCAGTCGTCCAAACCAAGCGAGCCTCTTCAGCTCGGGTACACCGAGCTGTGACAGACGCACACATACACACACACACACACACACACACACACTCACACACTGCAGTGTATTCATGGGACAGGACTCCTGACTGTTCTTGGGACCGACACAGTGTGTAGCTGCAGGGTTTCTGGCGATACTGTGGTCGCTGGCAGAGACTGAAACATGTGACACGGCGACTCGTCAGAGCCGGCTCTCTGTTCTCCCAGCAGCCTCGGGGAGAAACGCATCCATCAGCCAAGACCTGAGTAACACACACTTTGTTTCAACCACAAAAACGCGATATTCAGCCTCTTAAAGAGACAGAACACGAGGTCGTTTCTTTAGTTTTTCATTAAAATAGAATCTCAGTTGGACGCTGGACGGACACTTTATGATTACAGTTTGAAACTAAGTGAGAGCTGATTTGGAGTCCGACAGCTCAGCTTAACAAAGTGCTTAAGAGTTTAAATCGGTTTAAAACAGAATCTGCACTAAAGAAACAGAAAGAAAGAAGCGTTGTTAATCACGAGACTGCATTTCATATCCAGATAAATGACAAATGTTCATGTTCAGTGCCAACAGCTTTCAGAGGAGCAGCATCCCACCGCAGTGGAAGCTAAAATGAAAATGGTCGGACACGTTAAGTAGCTTCTGCTCACAGTGACAGTGAAGTTCATACTTCAGTCCTGGCACCAGAGAAGTCGTCCAGACTGCAGAGTCCAAAGTTCAGCTCAACATGCGCCATCAAAAGGTGAAATGACGGTTCACGCCTTCTGCTGACACGCTCGTCTTTCTGCACCGACCATGTGTTCTCTGCAGAGAGGACGGTCCGTTAAAGATGGTGATGGTTCTTTGATATATAGTTTGTCACGTTCAGTCAGGGTTCTCCGCAGTAAATGGAAAATTGGTTTTGCTGCACCATAATCACATATCAGGGCTCTCGCAATCGTTCCCATATGGGGTTCTTAAGTGGAGACAGAAAATCCCCTTATTAGTGAATTCATTCACAATATACACGTTGAGGAAACGCGCTTACTTCTTGTGTTCGCTGGTTGAAACACTAAATATAAATGGTTGAGCAATGTGCAGTTAATATGTATTGCTGACGCCACCACATTGGTACGGTAATAAGCGTAACGCTGGGAGACCTTCAGGGATATTTCACTGCAGTCCTTGTGCACTTTGTTGATTTTTCTCCCCCCCCCCCCGCACAGGAAACACGCATATCAGTGTATCATAATTAACTGAGCGCTAATTCCCTCTCTGGTGGCCTCGTGTGCGTTATATGGGTTACGCTGTGACCCAGGGCCGTGATCGTTTATTTCAAATTCGTATGTTTAATTAATGCTGCCTCGCTCGGTGCTGTGATTGATATGCTAACACTTGCAGAGATGTTTAAAGGCAACAAATCTCCACGGAGAGCAATTATTCAGCCGATCCATATGCTTTAATTTGACTTATAGTTCAAACTAAATGCTTTTTCTTTCTGAATGCTTTTATATAATCCCGAAAGTCTGGAACATTCCTGCTCTTTTGAAATGAACTCCAAGTGGATGCCAAGGCAGCTCTGCAGGGCTATCTTTGGAGAGGTGCATTATTGTGCCAAGTGTACTTTAGTATTTAAGGAATGCATCTTTTTTCCATCGCAGAATAGCCATTTTTGGACTACGGTCAGCTGGTTTTAGAGCCTGTCGTGAGAGTCTCTCCTGCCTGCAAGAGCACGAAGCTGAAGCTGGTGCAGCCCCCACTCCCACCCCCACTGCAGCCTGAACTACAACCAGTAGAAATGATGCAGGAGGCTCGTGTTTGGGTTACATGTGCTGACAAACCTTCTCTTAACAAATGCAGTTGTTAAAACCAATAAACATGTTTTTACATGAAAGATCTCCCTTGTAGTAATGACACTGAAAATGACACTGAAAATGACAACTGTGCAACTAATCTGTAAGTAAAAGCTTAACATAAATGTTCACAATAATCCTCCAATGGTGAAGTTAATATCTCCAATTGTGTGGAGGTCAGATGGCAACAGGAGACGCACAAGACCTGCAACATGTGACCATATATATCTATATAGATATAATATATATTCTTATATCTGGGGATCTAGCTCCTCCAAAATATGTACTTTCTACCTTTTTGGAGGTAAATCTTTGACCAACGGCTGAAACAAGATTGTGTATTAATTGGATTCCATCACTGAATGACTGCGTGGAGGAAGACTAGACGTTAATCTGGATCTGGTTTGAGCGTGTCGACTCAGGTGACTACGTCGGGAAGTGAAGAGGTTAGATTGTGTTCACGGTAACGAGGAACGTGATGTTGGCGTCCGACATCCAAAACAAAGAGTAATCGGTGCTTTTGGATTCTTCTCGGACTTTAAGAGCTGATGATTCCTTCATCTGTCCAGTGAAACGTGTTTTTATTTCAGTCGGCCTTGCAACCGTCTGTTTCATTCATACCTGGGGAGTCTGGACTGTTGTGTGGGAGTGTGTTCCCAGAGTCTGGTGGAAATATTATTTGATGTGTTGTTGCAGTAATGCCAGCTGTACCACTCAGAACCCAGTGAACCCTGTGGAAGCTCCTCTTTCTGTCAGACTTCCTTTAAACACAAGAAATAAAGGATATTAAGAAACACAAAAGAGCACACAATAATCACTTAATTCATTCATGCACACGGAACTGTATAGAAGGAAATATATGAACAAATCAGAAGACAATAAAACACCTTGCTAGTGCTCTCAGGCTTATTACTCATTGTGACACGCTGCTTAAAATTACTTCATGAATATGTAAAACTTTATAAGAAACTCAGGACCGTTCTCCTTTAATGCAATTTTAATCTTTAATTGATCTGTTAGGGCTGAAATAATTTATACTGTACCACATAATCTTTGGAACTGCAGACCCTAAAAAGGATGTTTATACTCTACTAAATGGTTTTTGCCAAAAGCCTTTTGCGAGAAACTGAATATGTTGCCTGGATTATGTTCACTGGCGGTTCTTTGACTCGTCTAAATGTTTTCTAACCAGTCAGAAGATCAGAACAGTACTTTCCTCTCTGTGGAGGGTGGAGTCACAACACAGGAATGACACCGTGCACTAATCGCCTCCTTTATAAAATGGGAGCAGGAATCAGATGCTGCACCTTCTTTGGGAAACAAAATTGCCCCTTTGTGCTCTGCATTGTCCTCAAATCTATTCATGACTGCGGCCTTTTCACAGAGAAATAGGATGGTGTCGTCGGTGAAGAGGGAGAGCACAATGCACAGGGAGGGGGCCACTTCTCCTGGACTTTGTTTTCCTGCAGGAAGTGGTTTTACTTTACTGCATGTTGATTGTTTATGTAATAGGATCACTGACATATTAGCTTTTCTGCAGAAACGTATTGCTTAGTGGCTATAACCAGCCCAAGCGGGGATTTATAGTAATGCGTGTTCACCGCTTGCTCTTTCAACCTCCTGTTACACTTTAACATACAATATCACTAAAGGCGGCTGCAGTGACCCAGTTTCCTCGTGAGGAAATTCTAATTTCACATGTCTGTGCTCACTGTTTTTACTCACAGCGACGTGGAACCATAAAAAAGGGCAATAAAGCGAGCGAGGTGTTGTCGGCACAATAGTAGAGCCAGGTGCATAGCTGCTGTTTGCTTTCCTCCTCTTTGAAGAGTCGCATGTGGCCTGTTGACACAGTGATGTCAGTCTTTCAGCCACCTGTAAGGCTCCTATGTGAGAGGAAGACAAACATCTGCTGAAGAGGCTTTTTGTCTTCGCTTTCAATCATTTCATTGTGTTTTCTCGGACGTCTTTGGGGGAAACCCTGCACAACGTTTTCCACACAATTCATCATTTCGTTTCGCAGTACGAGCTCAGTCCTACCTCAGCTCTGTCGATATTCATATCTGATGGAGATTTATGATGTCTCTCTTTCACATGTTGGACGTCTTGTCTTGCGGTGAAACTCTTTTGTTGATGTCATCACAAAAAGTGCCAGCTGCACATCGCTCCAATCAGCGTTCTGCTTTCTCTTCTCTTCTGAAGCTTCGCTGTTCAGCTTTTTTACGTCCGTCTCTCCGTCTGTGATTGATGCCTGACAGAAACGCCAGACGCAGTCCATACAAGCTGGAGAGCTCTGCTAGCCGCTATTGATTATTTTTCACTTAAGCTATAATGAAGTATTGGTCAGCCTCAGCGAGTGTCAGCAGTGCTTAGCGAGGCAGCAGGTGAGAAGAGCCTCCAGACACTTGACTTAATTACAACTGCTCTTTGTGTATTCAGCTTGTCTTTGAGCCGCAGTGTGTCGCGGTGCTGCAGGACGGGAGGAAGCTGCAGCGGGAATGTGCCGCAGAAATTATACTGAATTCACAAGCAGTGGTGAAAAGAAGTATTCAGATCTTTAACTTGCCAAGTGAAAGTCCTGCATTCCAAGTCTTAAGGAAAAGTATATATTACAAGCAAAATATACTTGAAGTATCAAAAGTAAAAATACTCCTTCTGCAGAAACGTAGTTTCACGTTATGTGTATTTGATAATATATATATAATAATATGCGATAAGGCTGTTGAACTTCACGATGATGATATTACTTGTGATGAATAAACAGATATTGACGTGTACTCAGTTCTGCGTCAACAAACTGGTGGTTGAATATAAATTAAATTAATTATTATTTCCAAGAATATTTTATTAATTATTATTAATTATTAATTATTGTTAATATCAAAGTGCAGTTTTCTACCTAAACTTTCTTTCAGCTAACTCAAATAATCCCTGAGTGCTAAATCAAATCACGATTTCACGATGTGTTCATCTTGCAAGTTGACGAAAAAAACGATATATTGTGCAACCCGAATACATTGTTAGACAGAAGAAGCGAAAAGAAGTTCTGATACTTTTCTTTGATCTTTGCTTTTATTGTGAAATATTACATAATGTTTATATCACTTGCAACTCAAAAAATGAGACTCTTTGTTGGGGGCCATGTGCTGAAAGACGCGCTGTGTTTGAACTCATCCTTTGCCTGTTTGTGCGTCTGCGACGATGTAGATGAGTCCTAACAAAGGGGCACGTTGGATCCTCACAGCTGCCACGCGTTCCCTTGAGCCAGGAAGTAAACTCCTTTCTACCTGCCGCACCATCGTAAACAGTTATGAAACCATGCGTCTGCTAAATAGCTTAAATCGAAGTGTTGACGTTTGCAAAATAAGTTAATTACTGTGTGAATTTCTATTGAACAGATTTCTAAGTCGCTCAGACAGCAACACGAACACAAGTCTGATCCTCCCTTTACAATGCCTTCAGCCAATCGGCACGCAGCGAGTGCACATGTTGGGATACAGATCAGAAACACCCTCAAGGCCTCGTCTCACACACAAACACACACACACACACACACGTGCATATTGCATACTAAACATATGCTTGTGGGAAAAACTCTTGCATTATTTATTGCGTGCTGTCAACAACGCGTGCCTCCGAACTGTCGACTGATACACAGGAAACCATATGTTACCCCCCCCCTCTGAGGTACATGTATGTTAGTGTTGTGTGTGTGTGTGTGTGTGTGTGTGTGTGTGTGTGTGTGTGTGTGTGTGTGTGTGTGTGTGTGTGGCACCAGCAGATTTCCTTTGATAGGAGCTGAATGTGAGGAGATATGTATTTATTTGTCACACGGTTTCCATTCAAATGTTTTCAGAGATTTGACTTCAACCTGCAAAGTCTCAGATTCTTGCTGAAGCTTTACTTCAAACTTCGTATTTTCTTTGATATAAACCTTAAAATAGTTTAGTATATTTATGATTTTTATTTCGCTTTTACAGGCCAACATTTATATTTGTGTGAACGCAGAAATCGGACAAACACAAACCGGTCCGAGACGCAAAAAGAAGGTCTAGAACCTTTTTCAAGAAAACCCTGAAGCGGTTCGATTGTAGTTTCAGGAAGTGAACCAAATGCAGGTTTATGTTCTGCCTGTGCAGCTATATGTTGAGGTGGACACAGTAAACATGGTGGGAGACGACTGCCAGACTTTGGGCTGAAGATAGCGGCAGAACTTGCTGAATTAAACGATTAACAGCAACAAGACACTGAAGTCCAGTTTATTGTATTTATAGAAAGTGAGACGAAGGTGAAGAGAGCTCTCAGGTTACACCTCCCTGAGATGAACTGTAGTGAGAGATGTTCTGCAACAAAGGTCCACCATTGAAGCCGGGCCTCTGTAATTACGTGGCGTGCGTCCAGGACCACGAAGCCACAAGAACTCCTGTCCTTCATTACATCACCACAGGAACATCACGTGAACTTGTTTTGCTGAAGAGCTAAATTTAGGATGCGAGACGGTAACTGTCGCGTGGCTGAATGTCTCTCGACGTCTGTCGTTTTATCAACACGTGATTTGTAACCCGTCTTTTGCATTTGGACATTTAGACAGAACGTGTCTGTTGTTTGGATCAAACCTCCATTCCACCTTAACTCCAGGGAAACGTTGTGTGTTGCTTTGACTGAAGGAGGTTTAGCTCTGAGCACACTGCCCATAGATGGACACACTGTAGGGAGCGAGAGGGGGGGGGCAGATAAGAAGGAAACAACGTTTAAAAGAGGTGTATAAAGAGTGCAACAGGAGGGAGGAAGAATGAGGAGAGGAAGGAATGTGAAAGGAAAGACGAGAGGAGACGGAGTGAGGGGAAAGTTAGCGTTAGCCAAACCAAACACAGGAAACAGCAAAACAAAAATGGGAAGAAACGTCTTTTAAAGAAACAGAGATGACCTCCTGACGCTGTGGCTCACACTGCGGACTGTCCTGGAGGGAACTGAGGTCAGAGGTCAGAGGTCAGGGTTCCCCACTACAACACGTATATACCGAGCGTTTACTGTGTCTGCAACAACATCTGAGTTCATACGGTTTATGTGCTGCACTTTGTGAGCAGTGCTCTGCAGGTGTAGGTGAGTGAAAGGTTTGGACGACGTGAGGCTGATGAATTAGTTTCCAGTCGGTTTGAATAAGAATCGGCTGCTGTGATGTTGGACTCAATATTCAAAGACACCCTCCTTCTCGTGTTCCCGCCTCCTGAGGACACGAGGTCTTCACGGGAACGTTGACTTTAAAACTGAGACGCTCTGCAGACGACGGAGCATAAAACACCTCGTGAAATCAAAATCAGGATCATATTTCATCTCTCGGTACCTGAAGCTGAAACATTTAGAGTTTTTATCTGCGGTGTTGACGACATTAAGATTTACACCGCTGAAAGGATTCGTCATGAATACAGAGAAACACGCAGCAAAGTTTTAATGGAGCTTTTAAACAACCGAGTAGTGGCCTGTTTGTGTGAGTGCATATAATATGTGCATATATTATAGAATGTAGTG
>NC_041371.1:1797454-1804954 GCF_900634415.1 Cottoperca gobio | reverse complement strand
TGAAAGATTGATGGAGATGAAAAGGCTGGGTGGGACTGTGATGGAGGCGCTGGTGGTGCAGGGTGGTCTGCGTTCAGGAAGGTGAGGTCTGCGTCTGCTCACCTTTACAAGCGCTGTGATGTCACATGTTGCTGCTGCAGGTTGTTGCACCTTCACTGATGAAGTGGAGTCTGTTCCTGTTGCAAGAGGAAATATTTAAAGGTACCGTGTGGAGCTAGTGAGCACTAGTGCACCAGAGCAGTGTGTGTGTGTGTGTGTGTGTGTGTGTGTGTGTGTGTGTGTGTGCGCACACGGTGGATCACATATCAGCTGGCGAAGAAGAAGGAAACCATGGATGTAAACTATGTTTTTATTTTAATTGGCTTTTTAAAATAGTGGATCTCTGGCTTGTTTGTTTCCTTTGAAGGGTTTTGAGAGGTCTGACGATGTGGCAGCAGAAAATATTATGCAGCAAACGTCTTTTACCAAATATGTAAATTAATGCAGCGAATGAAAGAAAATGGGCAAAGAAAAAAAGAGTTTTTGTCAGATATAGTGGTATACACATTCTGAATGAAAGGGTTTGTGACACCAGACAGAGGTTTGAAACTCATGAATGGAGATTGGAGCAGAACAACTCACCAGTGCAAGAAGAATATGCCATTTTGCAAAAGCTTATTGTATTTACATAAAGTTCCAATTTATGTTTCTGCTGGTATTCTGACCTCCAGTGAAGGTGCAGTATACAAATCAGCAACGCACTATTAAATAAGATGAAACAACCAGAGCATACTTTATGCCCTGTTGCATCTTGGGAATGTAAATAAACAGCCATGACTCTCACACGTTGCAACGATTAGTTGTTTTTAGGGTGCAACGTTTGCATCAGCCTGTTGCTTCTCCTTCTCCACATCTTTGAGTGAGTGGAGACAGTTTTCAGATGAAGACAGAGCTGTAGTGGTGAAACAGCTGCTCCTCGAGGAGGAGGAGGAGGAGGAGGAGGAGGAGGCGGCGGTGGAGGAGGAGGAGGAGGAGGAGGAGGAGGAGGAGGAGGAGGAGGAGGGTTTGCTGCCTGTGTTTTACAGCCACGAGTGGAACGCTGCATCGTCAGCATGCCACAAGTTCCCGTGTCAGTCTGTCATCACATTCCCGTCAGAGGACCACCTGCTGAGGGGGAAACCACACTGAGGGAATACAACTCCTCCATCTACGGCTTTATGCCTCCATCTCTCTGCAGAGCACTTCATGTTGTTGCTGTTATGATCAACATTAGTTCAACATGACGACGAGCGCAGAGAGAGTCTGTACATCCAAACTCTCTGACCTGCAGGTTTATTCTACAGACTGCATCTTGTTACATCCCAGGAGGGTTTTATAATAAGACACTTCCACGCCCACCTGGATTCATTTATTTAAAAGTTAGAGTTTGTTAAATAAGGGTAAATAACCTATTTTTCTACGGCATCTAGTGACTGAAAAAGCAATTACTAAAAAGTTGAATTTGTATTTGCAATCCCAATAATTTACACAATAAAATAAAGTAATCTTGTGTCTGACTGGGAGCTAATCCCTGCAGCGGAGGATGTTGGAGCAGCAGATTAATGCTCATGGTTTTGGAAGGACATGCTCACTAATCACATACGGCTGTAATGCTCAGGCGTCCACATACTTTTGACCATGAAGGGCATGAATGTTGAATGAATGTCCGTGTCCTGTTATCTCTGTTGGCTTCAGCTATGCTTTGCTAATCTTATCTGGTGTGATGGAGAGGAGGCTCGCTGCTGAAGGAGGCGTCCTCCTCCACCTCTGGCCTGCTCCTCCGTCTTATCAGGCCAGGAATAAGCAGCTGTCGCCCCTGTAGCTTTAAAACAGATAAGCTAGGCTAACAGTTTAGCTCGTACTTTGAGGGACAGCATCACATCGTACATTCCCAGTGACTGTCACCCGTTTAAGATTTGTATGTACAAAAGAAGCTTCTCATATTTCAGTGTTTCACGGATAAAGTCGGCTCTTTTTTTAAGGACGTAACAGCTAAAGCTTATACTTACACTTTAAGATTTAAATGATATAATTATATAGCCAAACATTTCGACTCATTGTTAAACTACTGCAATCAAATGACTTTACCATTCTGCTTACTGTTTCATAACTTGGCCAATAGAAGTCGTTCCAAGTGTTTTTGATTTACTACATGCTAACTTGCTATTGCTACACTTGCTAATGCTAATGATAAAGTTTTAAAGTTGTTGTTATTTTATATTTCCTCTAATGAAAACATGATAGAAATACGGTAATTTCAAGTATAGTTTGTCCATCAGTTTTAATTTTTTAAACTAAGTTTCCAGAAATCAGGGCTTTTCCATCAGTTTTGTCTTGAAAGGATTGTTTTGTTTTACGTACTACAATACCCATGAGCCTCAGCTGCCGTTGCCATGGAGAATATAATAATACTTAGCTTGCACACAACATAATTATCCTTATCCTGTACCTTTTTTGAGATAGTAATCAAAGAACCAGATATTTTCTAACACCAATGTTCATCATGCTAACAATGTCTACATGCTAACAATGTCTACATGCTAACAATGCCTACATGCTAACAATGACTACATGCTAACAATGCCTACATGCTAAGAATGACTTAATGTTAACAATGACTACCTGCTAACAATGACTAGATGCTAACAATGACTACATGCTAACAATGACTACATGCTAACATGCTAATTTAGCTTCGATATAGCAGCTTTGAAAGAAAGTTCCACCTTTTTAAAGACAGAGTTTTCTTATTCCAGTCTTAATTGGTGGCAACATCAAGTTAGTGCAATATTTTCTAAAAGGAATAAATAACGAAGCATCAGATTAGCAAACCGTCCTTCACGCTTACAAGGCAGTCGTTGCCGCTCGAGGTTCAACCTTCTGGTGCTTCTATCGGTGCGGCTGCTTGCAGGCGACCTTGCCAGGGGGGCGTTGTAAATTGATTTCCGCTTCATTCCCTCCTGATAGTGGACGGCTTTAGATGCACAGATTTAGCTGCTAACGGCAGCTAGCAAGGCTAATCCCCCCCACATATCAGAATGCAGCAGGTGATTCTCTGAAGCTTCTCGCTGCATCACGCTGCTGCAGCTGCAGGAGACAGAAGGTCGAGATGTTTATTTTATCTCAACTTATTGACCTTTTGTATTTTCTGGACAGTTAACCCACCTGCTTAGAAACAGACATAATATACGTAAAGATTTATTGTACTTAATAGTGATTAAAGTCAAATGTCAATTAGTACGTCAATCATCTTCCAACACGCTGAACGATTAATTCACAGGGAACATAAAAACTTTAACATCTCCTTCTTGTTGCCGTGCTTTCCTTACTTTGCATCATATATAGTTGAATAGCTTTCTTTGCAGTCCTTTCCAGAGGTTTCTGCAAAGGACTGATGCGTCTTTCCTCTTCTATTTAAATCTACGTGACGTAGCTGCAGTGGAAGTGAACTCAGGACAGAACCAGTGCATAAATTGTTCAGCTGACTTCAGTTCTTATTACAGAATGTGAGTTATTTTTACAAGACTCATTACAGCGTTTAGTGCGACAGAGCTGCCAAGGTGTCGTCCTGGCCCAATGAGCTCCTAATCGTGTGAGAGTTCATGTAGAGAGGGTAATTAAACTGATGAAGAGGATCGGAGGTTACGAGGGCAGACGAGGACACGGCGTGAAGCCTGTCAACACACCAAATAGTTATTCTCTGAACACTAGTCGGAGCTAAACGGAGATGGTTTCTGTTTCAGTTGCACCGTTGACCAATGAGGTTCGTCGAATGAGGAATATTCAGGAGGAAAACACGTTTTCTTTTGTATATTATGACGATTTCAGAGAGTTAATGTTCTGTGAAAGGGCTCCACACAACCCTGAAACATTCTGCTGCACACTTCATTTAGTTTAAGTTTGCTCAAAAAGAAAGAAAGACGGGAAGATGGATTATTTAATAAGTATTCCGCTGCTGTTTGATATCTTAATGTAGTCTTATAGTTAAATGCACTGTGTGTGTGTGTGTGTGTGTGTGTGTGTGTGTGTGTGTGTGTGTGTGTGTGTGTGTGTGTGTGTGTGTGTGTGTGTGTGTGTCTGTGTGTGTGTGTGTATCACCACGTTGAACCACATCTGTCCCGTGTGTGAGGACTGTTGGCTTTGTTGGAGTGTGATGGTGAGATGTAATGTGATGCAGGGATTATAATGCAGACGGCTGCTCGTGTACCTTTAACACAGATCGCTTCACTTCCCCCGAGTCCTGCGACAAACCCTGGAGTGGAGCTGCTGACGGAGCTGAACACCTGGGGGGGGGGGGGGCAAACCAAACCCCTCGGGGTCCAGTTTCAGTTATGCTCAGAGGGCAGGGAGCCGCTGTCATAATGCCAAACACTCTGCTTTTCAAGAACTGGTTCTAAAAGTCTTTGCTGAGCCGCGGGGACAATAACAGAAATACAGCGTTTAGTGCCATTTAAGACTCACCTCCTTACTTCCACTTCACTGCAGGAGTATCTCACACATTTGGTTTGTGCAAATGGGGTAAAAGATTGTGCGACTGAAACACAGACTCTGTGTGGCGGCGGCGGCGGCGGCGGCGGCGCAGAGGGATGAAAGGGACGCCCGTCATTAAGGGAGGAAGTGTTTCTTTGTATCCAAAGTACTTGAATCCAAAATCCCAAGTAAAACCTCAGCGATGGAGTTGAATATATTTGTGCACACTCAGAAAGCGTGTGATCTTCTCTGCTCAGTTAACTTCCTCGGGTCACAGCTGCTCCCCGTGTGTGAGGATCTGCTGGGCTGCAGATGAGGTGGGCAGATAGTGAAGTTGTTGTTTTGATGGATTGTTGTGGAGCTCTGCTGGGATCTCCCCGCCGCATCTCTTTCAGCCTCCCGGCCTCGCTAAGTGGGAGAAAGGGATCCTGTGTGAGCACTTAGCCACGTGTTTGTGTGTACAGTACTGTACATGTGTAGTTGTAAAGGTTTGTTCGGCAAATGTTTATCTTGCTTTAGTAACACAATTCAATTTGTTCTCCACGAACTCCCAGTGTGCCACCTGTGGAGCCGTTCGCTGAGTGTGTTTTACAGAACCTGCACAAAACAGGAGAAGCTAACTGTTTGCACTTGTTCTCATCTTACCCTTGACGTTGTTTGCCGACTCTTAAACTTCCTTTGCATTCAGTCTGAACATCTTCCACTAACAGTGGTTGTCAATAAGAACACTTTGCAGTAACAGTCGTAGAAGCAACATTAGACAATGAAATGAATGATCTGACCTGTGACCCCTCACCCCGCACTGTGGAGTTTAAACTTTATGGACTGGAGACACTTATACCGACTTAATCCAACTTCAAATGTGTAGATTTGCGTGGCACACATTTAACGTCTAATATGATGATTAAATAATGAAATGCAGCTACTTGTGTTGTAAAACAGCGACGCCTGAACTCACAGTGTGGAGACTGACAGGATTTACGTTTCTGTGCAAAAGATGTAAAGCGTTCCTGAAGTGTCCAATACAACTAAACATACCTTTAATGTTTACATCCGGCCTCAGTGGGTTTAAAGACGTGTTGGATAAGTGCCCAACAAATGCTGATGTGTGTTTGTGTGCTCCTGTTTTATTCATTGTTCAGCACAACATTCAAACATCAAGTTTCAACACATTAGTTCAAAGGACAGTTTGAATCACCTGTCTCCCTGCGGGATTGTGGGAATTGTAGGCTATTGTTAAAGTTGTTCGACAAGCATTTACATCCCCAGTTAAGTGTGTGTGTGTGTGTGTGTGTGTGTGTGTGTGTGTGTGTGTGTGCAGGATGTCTGCGTCCTGACTGGGTCGGCTTCTCAGTTCCCTTCTGCCTTTTTTTCAACATCCTGTTTCCACACATATGTAACACACACACACACCTGGGTGCTCGTTCTTGCTCTGAAGCTGGACCACATTAGGCTACACACACACACACACACACACACACACATACACACACACACGAGAATCAGGACAAACAACACAAACATGAAGCAAACACATGACTTTTAAACTCTGGAGAAAACATCTGCTGGTTCCAGTTTATCAGATGTGAACTTGTTCTAAACAACATTCATAATAACATTTGTAAACACTTTCTAAGTAATGTGTTTATAGTGTTTATGAAAGGTGCTTCAGATAATCTCCACCAACAGATGAAACACTGACTTTAGCTCCCACGATCCACAGATGCACGACTCAAGGCCTTCAGATACAAACCTCCAAAAACCACCGTCTGGTTTCCCTTTGTCCAAAGATGGTGGCGATAACCTTTACACCTCTACAGGTAAAGGGGTCGTGTTTACCGTACAGATATAAAGTTATAAATCATCTACAGTATATCTCAGAAAGAAAGCAAACTATGTCTTTAAGCTCAGGTATTCGATATTGCACATTGTGTTTAAGGAGTTCGGTGATGTCGGGTTGCAGGTTTCTGATTTGGTGGTGGTTTCATTTTATTCAGGAAAATTCAGAAAATTCTTTAGAATTGAAAGTTCAATGCTTTTTGAAAGGTGTAGTAATTATTATTGTTTGTAGGAGTCGAGATGTAAACAGGAGTCTCGGGTCGTGGTTATTAAGGTCTTCTTGTGGGGGCTGAGGCTCAGGATGTAGAGCGGTCGGCCAGTGATCGGCAGGTTGGAGGTTCGATCCCCAGCCCCTGCAGTCAGCATGTCCTTGGGCAAGATGCTGAACCCCAAATTGTTCCTGATGGCCAACAATGTGTGTGTGTGAATGTGTGTGTGTGTGAATGTGTGTGTGTGTGAATGTGAATGTGTGTGTGAATGTGTGTGTGTGAATGTGAATGTGTGTGTGAATGTGTGTGTGAATGTGTGTAAACAACACATGAAGATCACATCTCCAGACTCTCAAACGTGTAAATCAATCTCCCGTCCTTCAGCTTCTTCTCACCTCACCTGAATATCAAAAAGCAAACAGGGGAGCCGAACATGTGGCAGTGTGCGGCACCGCGGCTGTTTCAGAGTGTGTGGAGTGTGCATGAAGTCCCCGCCTGATGGAGGGAGAGTCAACACGCCACCTGTTGCGACCGCAGCGATGATGGCGACGACTGCAGCTCAGCGTATTTGGAATTGAAAGCTTTTTTCTTCCTCCTCCCAGATGGAAACAGTTTGCAGCCGCGGCTCATCAGTATGCGTCTGGTTTTGGTAGACGAGACTGGAACATGTTGCTGTGGTGAACGCATCACAAATCATGACTGCGGCGCTCTCGCTCTCTCTCTCCATCTTCTTTTTGCCTCCATCGATCCGTCAGATATCTTTTTTGTCTGAGCATGAAATGGACCAGCTGCTGTGAGGCAAGTTAAGGTGGGGAGTCACAGGTGTGTGTGTGTGTGTGTGTGTGTGTGTGTGTGTGTGTGTTTGTGTGTCGCTATCTTTTGCTGCATCATTCGCCGCCTCCCTCTCAATTCAATTCATTAGTGCTTATTGGCAAGAAATTTTTTAACACCAACATGTGAGCCC
>NC_041371.1:1772435-1797254 GCF_900634415.1 Cottoperca gobio | reverse complement strand
TGATGGCCGAGTGGTTAAGGCGTTGGACTTGAAATCCAATGGGGTTTCCCGCGCAGGTTCAAACCCTGCTCACAGCGATTGAAGAAGCTGAAAACTTCTAAACTATTCGCTAAAGGTGGATTGTAGTTACATTGCTATCTGCAGTACACCTTGGTAAAAGTGTCATACAAATGCTGTCAGTTTTGCAATTTGGGCGAGTCAAGACTTTAGGATGGACCTTATCTTCTACCTTTTTTTAAAACACACAAAAACCATTAATAGTACTGCAAGTTGTAGCTAGGTACAGTTTGCAATGTTCACATTTTCCACAAGGAACCTTGAGTGCTGGTCGAGCATTCTATTAAAGAATGTCAAAAAATGCTGTGATGGCCGAGTGGTTAAGGCGTTGGACTCGAAATCCAATGGGTTTCCCCGCGCAGGTTCAAACCCTGCTCAACAGCGATTGAAGAAGCTGAAAACTTGGTTACTATTTGCTACATGTGCATGGTAATCCTGCTCTCTGCAGTTCACCTTGGTTACAAATCTCATACAATTGCAGGTGAATATCAAGATTCAGGCCACTTGTTGTAACCTACTCCTACATTCAAAGAGCAATTGGCAATTTGTCAGCATTGAGATGGTAGGAGGGACTTGATTTCCTACCTTTTTTTGCAGCAGAACAAACCATTAATAATACTGCAAGTTGTAGTTAGCTACAGCTACCAAAGTTGTTCACGTTTCCCACAGGGAGATTTCAGCGGTACTCGAGCATTCCATCAAAGAATGCAAAAAAAAGCTGTGATGGGCCGAGTGGTTAAGGCGTTGGACTCGAAATCCGATGGGGTTTCCCCGCGCATGTTCAAATCCTGCTCACAGCGATGAAGAAGCTGAAAACTTCTAAACTATTCGCTAAAGGTGGATGGTAGTTTACATTGCTATCTGCAGTACACCTTGGTAAAAGTGTCATACAAATGCTGTCAGTTTTGCAATTTGGACGAGTCCAGACTTTACAAAAAACATTAATAGTACTGCAAGTTGTAGCTCGGTACAGTTTGCAATGTTCACATTTTCCACAAGGAGCCTTGAATGCTGGTCGAGCATTCTATCAAAGAAAGTCAAAAAAGGCTGTGATGGCCGAGTGGTTAAGGAGCGTTGGACTCGAAATCCAATGGGGTTTCCCCGCGCAGGTTCAAACCCTGCTCACAGTGATTGAATAAGCTGATTACTTCTAAACTATTTGCTACATGTGCATGGTATCTGCTCTCTGCAGTTCACCTTGGTTACAAATCTCATACAATTGCAGGTGAATATCAAGATTCAGGCCACTTGTTGTAACCTACCCCTACATTCAAAGAGCAATTGGCAATTTGTCAGCATTGAGATGGTAGGAGGGACTTGATTTCCCATCTTTTTTTGCAGCAGAACAAACCATTAATAATACTGCAAGTTGTAGTTAGCTACAGCTACCAAAGTTGTTCACATTTCCCACAGGGAGCTTTCAGGGGTACTCGAGCATTCCATCAAAGATTGCAAAAAAAAGCTGTGATGGCCGAGTGGTTAAGGCGTTGGACTTGAAATCCAATGGGGTTTCCCCGCGCAGGTTCAAACCCTGCTCACAGCGATTGAAGAAGCTGGAAACTTCTAAACTATTCGCTAAAGGTGGATGGTAGTTACATTGCTATCTGCAGTACACCTTGGTAAAAGTGTCATACAAATGCTGTCAGTTTTGCAATTTGGGCGAGTCAAGACTTTAGGATGGACCTTATCTTCTACCTTTTTTTACAACACACACAAAAAACATTAATAGTACTGCAAGTTGTAGCTAGGTACAGTTTGCAATGTTCACATTTTCCACAAGGAGCCTTGAGTGCTGGTCGAGCATTCTATCAAAGAATTTCAAAAAAAGCTGTGATGGCCGAGTGGTTAAGGCGTTGGACTCGAAATCCAATGGGGTTTCCCCGCGCAGGTTCAAACCCTGCTTACAGCGATTGAAGAAGCTGAAAACTTCGTAACTATCTGCTAAAGGTGGATTACATTGCTGTCTGCAGTACACCTTGGTAAAAGTGTCATACAAATGCAGTCAGTTTTGCAATTTGGGCGAGTCAAGACTTTAGGATGGACCTAATCTTCTACCTTTTTTTCCAACACACAAAAACCATTAATAGTACTGCAAGTTGTAGCTAGGTACAGTTTGCAATGTTCACATTTTCCACAAAGAGGCTTGAGTGCTGGTCGAGCATTCTATCAAAGAATTTCAAAAAAGGCTGTGATGGCCGAGTGGTTAAGGCGATGGACTTGAAATCCAATGGGGTTTCCCCGCGCAGGTTCAAACCCTGCTCACAGTGATTAAATAAGCTGATTACTTCTAAACTATTTGCTACATGTGCATGGTATCTGCTCTCTGCAGTTCACCTTGGTTACAAATCTCATACAATTGCAGTTGAATATCAAGATTCAGGCCACTTGTTGTAACCTACCCCTACATTCAAAGAGCAATTGGCAATTTGTCAGCATTGAGATGGTAGGAGGGACTTGATTTCCCATCTTTTTTTGCAGCAGAACAAACCATTAATAATACTGCAAGTTGTAGTTAGCTACAGCTACCAAAGTTGTTCACATTTCCCACAGGGAGCTTTCAGGGGTACTCGAGCATTCCATCAAAGATTGCAAAAAAAAGCTGTGATGGCCGAGTGGTTAAGGCGTTGGACTTGAAATCCAATGGGGTTTCCCCGCGCAGGTTCAAACCCTGCTCACAGCGATTGAAGAAGCTGGAAACTTCTAAACTATTCGCTAAAGGTGGATGGTAGTTACATTGCTATCTGCAGTACACCTTGGTAAAAGTGTCATACAAATGCTGTCAGTTTTGCAATTTGGGCGAGTCAAGACTTTAGGATGGACCTTATCTTCTACCTTTTTTTACAACACACAAAAAACATTAATAGTACTGCAAGTTGTAGCTAGGTACAGTTTGCAATGTTCACATTTTCCACAAGGAGCCTTGAGTGCTGGTCGAGCATTCTATCAAAGAATTTCAAAAAAAGCTGTGATGGCCGAGTGGTTAAGGCGTTGGACTCGAAATCCAATGGGGTTTCCCCGCGCAGGTTCAAACCCTGCTTACAGCGATTGAAGAAGCTGAAAACTTCGTAACTATCTGCTAAAGGTGGATTTCATTGCTGTCTGCAGTACACCTTGGTAAAAGTGTCATACAAATGCAGTCAGTTTTGCAATTTGGGCGAGTCAAGACTTTAGGATGGACCTAATCTTCTACCTTTTTTTCCAACACACAAAAACCATTAATAGTACTGCAAGTTGTAGCTAGGTACAGTTTGCAATGTTCACATTTTCCACAAAGAGGCTTGAGTGCTGGTCGAGCATTCTATCAAAGAATTTCAAAAAAGGCTGTGATGGCCGAGTGGTTAAGGCGTTGGACTCGAAATCCAATGGGGTTTCCCTGCGCAGGTTCAAACCCTGCTCACAGCGATTGAATAAGCTGATTACTTCTAAACTATTTGCCGCATATGCATGGTATCTACTCTCTGCAGTTCACCTTGGTTACAAATCTCATACAATTGCAGTTGAATATCAAGATTCAGGCCACTTGTTGTAACCTACTCCTACTTTCAAAGACCAATTGGCAATTTGTCAGCATTGAGATGGTAGGAGTGACTTGATCTCCTTCATCGTTTTTCCAGCAGAATAAACCATTAATAATACTGCAAGTTCTAGTTAGCTACAGCTACCAAATGTGTTCACGTTTCCCACAGAGAGCTTTCAGGGGTACTCGAGCATTCCATCAAAGATTGCACAAAAAAGCTGTGATTGCCGAGTGGTTAAGGCGTTGGACTTGAAATCCAATGGGGTTTCCCCGCGCAGGTTCAAACCCTGCTCACAGCGATTGAAGAAGCTGAAAACTTCTTAACTATTTGCTAAAGGTGGATTACATTGCTGTCTGCAGTACACCTTGGTAAAAGTGTCATACAAATGCTGTCAGTTTTGCAATTTGGGCGAGTCAAGACTTTAGGATGGACCTTATCTTCTACCTTTTTTACAACACACAAAAACCATTAATAGTACTGCAAGTTGTAGCTAGGTACAGTTTGCAATGTTCACATTTTCCATAAGGAGCCTTGAGTGCTGGTCGAGCATTCTATTAAAGAATGTCAAAAAAGGCTGTGATGGCCGAGTGGTTAAGGCGTTGGACTCGAAATCCAATTGGTTTTCCCTGCGCAGGTTCAAACCCTGCTCACAGCGATTGAAGAAGCTGAAAACTTGCTAACTATTTCCTACATGTGCATGGTATCTGCTCTCTGCAGTACACCTTGGTTACAAATCTCATACAATTGCAGTTGACTATCAAGATTCAGGCCACTTGTTGTAACCTACTCCTACTTTCAAAGACCAATTGGCAATTTGTCAGCATTGAGATGGTAGGAGTGACTTGATCTCCTACATTTTTTTTCCAGCAGAATAAACCATTAATAATACTGCAAGTTGTAGTTAGCTACAGCTACCAAATGTGTTCACGTTTCCCACAGGGAGCTTTCAAGGGTACTCGAGCATTCCATCAAAGATTGCACAAAAAAGCTGTGATGGCCGAGTGGTTAAGGCGTTGGACTTGAAATCCAATGGGGTTTCCCCGCGCAGGTTCAAACCCTGCTCACAGCGATTGAAGAAGCTGAAAACTTCTAAACTATTCGCTAAAGGTGGATGGTAGTTACATTGCTATCTGCAGTACACCTTGGTAAAAGTGTCATACAAATGCTGTCAGTTTTGCAATTTGGGCGAGTCAAGACTTTAGGATGGACCTTATCTTCTACCTTTTTTTACAACACACAAAAACCATTAATAGTACTGCAAGTTGTAGCTAGGTACAGTTTGCAATGTTCACATTTTCCACAAGGAGCCTTGAATGCTGGTCGAGCATTCTATCAAAGAATGTCAAAAAAAGCTGTGATGGCCGAGTGGTTAAGGCGTTGGACTTGAAATCCAATGGGGTTTCCCCGCGCAGGTTCAAACCCTGCTCACAGCGATTGAAGAAGCTGAAAACTTGCTAACTATTTCCTACATGTGCATGGTATCTGCTCTCTGCAGTACACCTTGGTTACAAATCTCATACAATTGCAGTTGACTATCAAGATTCAGGCCACTTGTTGTAACCTACTCCTACTTTCAAAGACCAATTGGCAATTTGTCAGCATTGAGATGGTAGGAGGGACTTGATTTCCTACCTTTTTTTGCAGCAGAACAAACCATTAATAATACTGCAAGTTGTAGTTAGCTACAGCTACCAAAGTTGTTCACATTTCCCACAGGGAGCTTTCAGCGTTACTCGAGCATTCCATCAAAGATTGCAAAAAAAAGCTGTGATGGCCGAGTGGTTAAGGCGTTGGCACTTGAAATCCAATGGGGTTTCCCCGCGCAGGTTCAAACCCTGCTCACAGCGATTGAAGAAGCTGGAAACTTCTTAACTATTTGCTAAAGGTGGATTACATTGCTGTCTGCAGTACACCTTGGTAAAAGTGTCATACAAATGCTGTCAGTTTTGCAATTTGGGTGAGTCAAGACTTTAGGATGGACCTTATCTTCTACCTTTTTTTACAACACACAAAAAACATTAATAGTACTGCAAGTTGTAGCTAGGTACAGTTTGCAATGTTCACATTTTCCACAAGGAGCCTTGAGTGCTGGTCGAGCATTCTATCAAAGAATTTCAAAAAAGGCTGTGATGGCTGAGTGGTTAAGGCGTTGGACTCGAAATCCAATGGGGTTTCCCTGCGCAGGTTCAAACCCTGCTCACAGCGATTGAAGAAGCTGAAAACTTGTTAACTATTCGCTACATGTGCATGGTATCTGCACTCTGCAGTACACCTTGGTTACCAATCTCATACAATTGCAGTTGAATATCAAGATTCAGGCCACTTGTTGTAACCTACCCCTACATTCAAAGAGCAATTGGCAATTTGTCAGCATCGAGATGGTAGGAGGGACTTGATTTCCTACATTTTTTTTGCAGCAGAACAAACCATTAAAAATACTGCAAGTTGTAGTTAGCTACAGCTACCAAAGGTGTTCACGTTTCCCACAGGGAGCTTTCAGCGGTACTCGAGCATTCCATCAAGCTGAAAACTTCTTAACTATTTGCTAAAGGTTTATGGTAGTTACATTGCTGTCTGCAGTACACCAGTTTTGCGATTTAAGACTTTAGGAGGGACTTGATCTTCTACCTTTTTTCCCAGCAGAATATATCATTAATAATACTGCAAGTTGTAGCTAGCTACAGCTACCAAAGTTGTTTCATGTTTCCCACAGGGACTACTGTATGTTTAATGAAGTCAGGAAGTCTTCAGTTGTTTCAGGAACAACAGAGGTTTGTCTTGGAAAACTGGAGACGTATATTAAAAAACATATATTGATTCTCAATAAAATATTTACTACAACTCTTGAATGTAAACTGTTACTATTTTGTCAAGAAGCTTGTGGAGGATATCTGATTTTTAAAACTTTGCATTTAACCACATTTGCTTGTGTGCACCATTCACGTACTGCTTTAATTCCTTTATTGTCTAATTTAATTATTGCACTTGTGATTTAACTGCAAATCAAATATCATCGTCTTTCCCGCGCAGTGAAACTACAAAGTCTCTAACTCTAAATGTAGTTCAGTGCAACAACTCAATCAAATCACACTCAAGCAACAAATCTAAACGTCTGCTTTCAAATCAACAGACTGATGATCATTATTTGGAAATAAGTGATGAAATTATTGCCTGAAACATATGGCAATGGGCAATGAGAGATAATAACAATAAAAGCAAACATCTATGGCAGGCTGTTGACTGCTGACGATGGCCTCGTTTTAGCTTTTAATGCCCTTGCCTGCTGCTTTACTGTCACTTTATCAGTTTGAACCATTGGGTTTCATTTGTCTCTGCTTGTGCATTGTGTCTGTCATTGTTGTTGTTTTTCTTAAAAATGTATGATCAGGCAGGAAGTTCTGGATAAAGCTACACTACCGTTCAAAAGTTTGGAATCTCCTGACACAAAAGATTGATTGGGTAGTCAGATGTGTGAGAGGACCATCCTCTCATTTTAAATGATCTTTCATGCTTTTAGGTTGCAGAAAGTCCTGCAGTAGATGTCCTACGACATCTATTGCACGTCTGTCCGTCCTGGGAGAGGGATCTCTCCTCAGTTGCTCTCCCTGAGGTTTCTTCCATTTTTTCCCCTTTAATTTTGGGGTTTCTTTTAGGAAGTTTTTCCTTGTGCGATGCGAGGGTCTAAGGACAGAGGATGTCGTATCCTGTACAGTCTGTAAAGCACACTGAGACAAATGTATAATTTGTGATATTGGGCTATACAAATAAATTTGATTTGATTTGATTTGAAATAGGTGTTATTTTGTATGAAATGTTTGCAAAAAATTTAATGTTTTCAATATTAAGGACAAAATGCAGTTTGAACCAGACCGCCTATTCAAAAGGCAGAAAGAGATGAAATTACCTCTGAGCAAAAGTTGAAGAAAAGAAGAAATCAACAATCGTAGGTAAATTAAACCGGAAGCTTAGTATCAAAATGTGTGCAGATTTAAATAGGAACAACTTCCTGTTTCAGTGTCTAGTGCACAATAATGTTGCTTTAGCCAAACTATTCTTCAAACTTTACAATAGAAATAGAAGGTTAGTTTATGGTTAGTGTTTTACCCCACAACAGTTTTAGTTTTGAGTTATTTTACAGAATTTATATGCAAAACATAAATATGATGCATTGTTATTGGTTGCACTTCTCAACAGTGTTTTAAAGTCAAAATGTGCTCCACTTTGACCAACTACAACGTTGCAATTCTACTTCTCCAATAGTGACATTTGCATCGCTAGACTTTAACTTGTAATGGAGTATTTTTATAATTCAGTCTTGCTACTTTTACATGAAGGATCTAAATACTCCTCCACTGATCAACACACGTCCTCATCAGTGTTTAACGATAACTATAACGTTTAATAAGTTTAATAATGCTCCTTGGTGTGTTGGCGTCATATTCATCATTTTCTGTGCCCAGTAAGCCGGTTACCTAAGAAAAAGAAAGGGACATTTGTTCTCTGTTTGTCTCAATGTCTGTTGTTTGCATGGTTCTACCTCAGTCCCTGTCTCCTCTTCTCACCTCCCCCCAGGCCCACCATGCATTTCCTAGGAACTCTCTGGACTTATCATTCCCCATTCATCCACCAGAAACCCTCAGACTTTTACACCAGTCACCTTACTCTCTCATTCACCTGCTCACCTGTTTTCACTTTCCCTTATCAGCCACATCAGCTGCCAGATCGTCAATAATGCTTCATGCCTCTGTAACTCTGCAACCTGGGATCTTTACCTGAACCCTGCAACCTGTTCCGGTTACTTCTGGACCATGTTGGATCTTAAATTCCCTGAGAAATGTCTTCTTCCTGAGAAACAGCGCCTCTTCAGTGGTGATATCTCACACAACACAAGCAGATGCAACTAACAAAATGTCCAACAACTAATTAAAGCTGTGTATTGGGTAAACCCTTGTCAATAACAGACATTCAGAGTCTGCAAATGTTATGAGGGAGTATTTAGTGTCTCATTTGTTTTTTATATTTATGCATAATTTGATATCAGTTAAGTTTAGGTTTGGAGAAGACATAAAAGGAAGAAATTATTCAAATGCGATGCATAAAATCTGCATTTTTCTCCTTTTTAATGTAACTTTTTGTAGTGTATTGAGCCCCAGAGGCGATCAAAACTGAAACACTGGCAGCAGCAGTTCCCTCCACACTGAGCTGCAGAGGAAATGGGACCCCTAACCCTCGCAGACTTAGTATCGCACTTTACCCGCTGAGCATCCCTGCAATTAAGTTAAATGGGCACACAAACCATATTGCTAATGTTTTCATGAAGCCAGAGCCCTAGAGAAGTGTGGAGATTGCAGAATCCATCAGTGAAATTGCACACTGACATGCCCCACTAAGTTTGACTGCACGATGGAGCTCACTTATCCAAAATGCATCCAATATACAGATATGTCTAAACGCATGACGCGGCATCAGGAACCCACTGACAGGCCCATCGCAGACAGCAGCTGTTTGTTCCATGTTGGAGAATAATAATCCACACAGAAAGCGGGACAATCAAATGTTTTCTGCGACTGGATTTTACAGCCAACAAATGACAGATTGTTAAATTTAGACCGAAAAGCCAGCAGAAGGGGATTTTACAGCCAAATGTCAATTTGTTTTTACTGAAAAGCCGACAATAACTTCATCCTGTCATCTGCACAAACATCCTTATTAACAAATTAATTTCATTATGTACTCAATAGACTTTGTCCAGTAATCCCTAACAGGGACGGATCATTTTAGTTTTCTGTAACAAAGAAGCTAAAATAATGTTGCTCACTCTTCATCTTTAAAATGTTAATTTGATTTCTATTTTAACCCGAGTCTGCAAAGCATGCATGTTTTCTTAAGCAGCAGCTCTTCTATGACTTTATTTCAATGCTTCACATTGAACATTTTTAATTATTAGAAAACTAGAATTTTCAACCGAATTCAACCTTGATTAACTTCAGATGTTTAGCTTAATGTCCCGCAGCTTCACGTTTGTTTAATTTCACATCTAAGTTGTTAAGACTGCTCCGGAGTCAGGATGTGGTTAGCCTAGTTTAGCATAAATACTGGAAGCAGGCAGAAACAGCTAGCATTGCTCGGTACAAAGATACTTCTATGAACATCGCGCTATATCTTGTTTTTTTAATCTGTACACAAACAAATGACAATTTGGTGTTTAAGTGAGCGAGATATGTGCAACAATGAAAAAACGTAATGGCATCATGTTACTCCTTGTTATTCTTGTAACAAATAATTGAATAGTTGGCAATGGACTTATTTCCTATTGCCAGTAGACAAATATCTCCGTTTCCCCCCCGTGATGTGTCACATTCAACATCATGAACGTGCAGGAAAGCAGGTTAGTGAGTCTCTTTCAAATTGTCAAACCAGTTGGTGGTTGAAACAGTGGAAACACGGCTGGTTTTAATGAGTTTTATTTAGTTTCTGTCGAGTGTTTTACTGGAGTCTGATGGCTTTGAGGTGAGCATACTAATTGTATGTTTTGTACGTTTTGTCCCGGTGAATAAATGTCGATTGTAACCTTTTCCTCTAAAGATGTAAGTGGGTGTCAGTGGGGTTTTCTTGTCCAGTGGGACATGGGCTAAAGGCGGCTTTTTGAAACGTCGACTGCTTATTTTAGACGGACCCTCCACAGAGAAACTTCAAACATTGTTGAATAACTGTTGGACCAAGAGAGAGTTTCCTTCCTGCTGGGCGTTCAGAGGACTCCATTGTAAACAGAGGTGTCTGCCGTTTGGGGGGAAAAGATGCCACCTTCTGTTGGGACAGCTGGCATTAAAAGTACAGCTCATTGTTGGAAACAGTGGAAGCATTAGCTAAGTGCATTCTGGCTCTAAAATAGCGGGATTTGAGAAGTAACATTGAGTAATTATTTTTCAAAGAGGACACAGTTTTCACTCCAGCGCTGTATGAAAAAAGGCCAATGGGTCATTAATGAAAGTGGAATAGGCTTAGCGCTTTTTGAATAACCATTGGAGTTAATACAAAAGCCATCAAGGAGTAATCTGCAGCATTTACTGAGGATTTGCATGTGGAGAACAATGCCAGATTAATCCTAAAAGGATGACCTGTCGCCTAGACGACTGTAATTATGATTTCCAGTGATGAGAGGTTTCATTAATGCACATGCAGGATGCAGAGTACAGAAAACGAGCAGTGCGTTCAGGTTCATAAGAAAGTTGAGCCTCTCGTCTACTTCTGTTGGTGTTTTTGAACAAAGTTTTTGAGAAATACGAGCGGATTTAATCAAACACTGACACTATTGTGACTTTCAGGAGATTTGATCAGGTAAACAAAGGATATGCACGTCAACATTCTGCATAAAGTTAATCTTGTGTGCATGCGGGGATTTCTCTCGTAAACAAACCCCATACTGTGCAGTTGGAACGCACAACACTTAGTTTAGCATGTTAGCATGTTAGCATGCCAACATTTGCTAATTTAAACCTGATGACGGTTCTAGAGAAAGGTCAGCACATTATTACAATTCATCCTGATAATCAAGTGATCCAGAGTAGATCAAACCACTCTGGCTCTAGATGGAGTCTTTCACGTTTTTACCTGAAGGCCACCGTAGTTCTCCGAGACGCTTGAAAGACTGCGGTAACACCAGCCGCCGGCTGAATTTCATTGCTTCTAAAGTAGTGTTGTTGTAAGGATGTGGTGTGTGAGGCGGAGGTCCTGGAAGATACCACGCCAGTCCTGCGGTTCTGCACTCGGCGGCTCGTTACCGCAGTCTTGCACAGCGAGCGGTGAGTGGAGGGGTATTCAGCTGGTTACAATCTGCTACATGCCACCAGATCCTACGTACCAGCCCTTTTTTAAAGCTCTACTTTTGACTTTTTCTAACTAAAGGGAATCCCCCTCAAGAGCAAACCCAAATCCCCCCAAAATATTCTGGTTGAACATTATTTAAATACATTTATATTTGAAGCTATTGTACTTATAAGATTCTTGCTGTTCGGAGTTGTATCCTCATGATTTTTTGCACTTTTTGTAAGTTATTTGGACAAAAGCGTCAAAACAATGAACTGTAATGTAGAACATTCTTTATTTTCTACCTCTGGGATTCAGTCTACATCACAACTGTGATAAACCTTCAAACTAAAAGGTCATTTCTGACTCACGTGTAATAAAATCACTACAAACACAATTTAGTTGCTATAAAAAAAAGAGAGGATTGTAGTCATTTCTAATTTTGGGATACACACACCAAATAGGAAGTGTAGTTCATGGAGCATCAATGATACAGGGTGTGTGTGTGTGTGTGTGTGTGTGTGTGTGTGTGTGTGTATACTGTATATATCACAGCATTATATACTACAATTAAAAAAACAAAACATGCCTTAAGATACAGAAGAGATGAGGAACCTGCAGAGGATCATTTTGAAGAAGCCAAGATAATAAAGTCTCTATAAACGCACCACATTAATATTCATATTAAGTCAGTATCACAGTTGCAATCACATAAACTTCTCTAAACACGCCTGCAGTACAAACCTTTGCCTTTACACCTCCTCCTCCTCTTCCTCTTGGACTTCCCCTTCACATCCCGCTCTGACCTCTCCATGTTTCTGCTGCAGGTCCCACGCACCGCTGCCATTCGGGAGGGTCCTTCTTCTTTTAATGTTCCCAGTAGTTTGTCCTCTGCTGCTGCTTCTTCTCTCCTTGTTCTTGTCTGAAGCAAAAAATGCTCGTGCAGGATTGAGAGTGCAGCTCTGCAGCGGGAAGCCTTGTACAGTGACTGACTCCCCCCCCCCCCCCCCCCCCTCCCTGCTTTAGGATGCAGGCGGCTGTTCAGACTGTGACATCATGAGGAGAGGAAGAGCTCTGGTTCAAGCTGTGATTCAGCATCGCTGATGAAAAGTTTTGTGGCTCTAAACTGTTGTTGCAATGTTGGTCTCAGTTGGTCGGTCTGAAATACCTCAACAGCTATGTGATGGATTATCATAACATGATTCATGTTGCTCAAAAGACAAGCCTACTGATTTTTCCTGTTGCCCCCCCTGAGGGTCACATTTGGGTTTCTTTGTGAAATTTCTCTAAATCTATTGGATGCACCAATGGATTTGGAAGTATTAGTACTAATACCAATACACAAATACTCCATTGCAAGTTAAAAGTCCTGCATTCATATGGTTACTTAAATAAAAGTAAATCAAGAAAATGTAGGTATAAAATGTAAAAGTACAAATTGCAGAAAGAAAAGTCTCAAAGACTTAAATCCTGTAAAAACACATTAAAATTATCAAAATAAAAAGCAGCAAATCATCATATTTGTGAAGCCTGAACCTTGAGTTCCTGTCGATCCACTTACTGACACGATATCAACAAGCAAACAGCTACACAGAACTATAATCCCACATTTCAACTTTCCATCCTCATCTTTCTGTTATTAGAAATATGATTAAAGCACAAAATATCAAATAAATTGACCATAGTGATTAATCCCAGAAAGACTCTGCACAAGCCGCACATGAAAGTATGTCCCGTTTGATATGCACAGTTATGAATACTGCATGCATAAATGCTTCTTTTACACACTTATATTACATGTAATAAACATTAAAGGGTTTAAATGTAGGTTAGAAAGATGCTCCCACTGTGTTGTTTCTGCGTCTGCAGGCTGTAAACTGTGAAAGATTTGAAATGCTTCATTTATAAGATACATTTTAAGAATGCATTGACTGTCATAATTAAATTAAAGACATGCTGTGCAAGCAAAGTTTGTTTAAACCCACAGAACCTGATTTCAAATTCTAGTCGAGGTCTCAAAGTTTCCAAAGTTACGAAAGAAATGAGGGGAAATGCCTAATTTACATATTTAAACATCACATGTGAGAACACTTGTAATATAAACGTGTGTTGATGTGAGTCATGAAGTGGGGAAGCTTCATGCTGATATCTGTTAGTTACATGTTTGACCCTGTTCACCTGTAGTGTGTACAACATGTATGACTGTTCACCTGTAGTGTGTACAACATGTATGACTCTGTTCACCTGTAGTGTGTACAACATGTATGACCCTGTTCACCTGTAGTGTGTACAACATGTATGACTCTGTTCACCTGTAGTGTGTACAACATGTATGACCCTGTTCACCTGTAGTGTGTACAACATGTATGAATGTTACAATACATATCTTTAAAGGAGCTTTTCTCTAAAGGAGCTTTTTCTCACACTCTTCAGCAGAAGTCTCCACTTCAGCAGCACTTACATACACCAAACTTTCCACTTTCATTCCTCTCTATATTCTGAAGCTTTGTGCAGAGGGCTTTGTTCACATGTCACTCACAGCTCATGTTATACACGCTACACTCACTACATGCAGGAGATGCACAGAGTTCTGTGTGTTGACAGGATTGAGTGATTTATGGAGTGATACAAAGACAGATCCAGAATCTGTACAAACCTTTGACATGTGAACACATGAAACACTTTGAACCTGCTTCATCCAGACTTCTCTTTACATCTGGACATGGAGCACATCAACACATATTTAATGAGATGATGCATCACTTGCATATTTTTCTGCTTAAGTTCTTAATGTAAGTAATGAAGGGTTGTACCCTTCTCACCTGCAGTGTCTCCCCTTAAATTAAAAACTCTGTGCAGCCAAAGTTTCTTTAAACCCACAGAACTTTTTAAAGAATTTAAATTCCAGTCCCAAAGTTTCCAAAGATACAAAACATGTCGAGCTGAATTTTGGGGGAAAATGTGTTTAAAATTATACAGAAGACGTGTAGAATATTTGTCTTGTGTTTTAATGCTTTAGTCAGTGAACGCCTCATGGAGCATCAATGACACAGGGTGTGTGTGTGTGTGTGTGTGTGTGTGTGTGTGTGTTGTGTGTGTGTGTGTGTGTGTGTGTGTGTGTGTGTGTGTGTGTGATTTTAATTGTGGAGAACATCTACAACGACAGCAATATTGATAACAAAGAAACATGTCTTTAACAAACACCAGACCTCCTGCTCCTACTTTGCATGTTAATGCCAATTTTGCATAATCTTCCCACCTTCACCTTTACTTCCAATTTACAGCATCTGTTTAATCCCTGCCAGTCACCTTCCTCAATCTGATAATCTGACTGTGTTACATCCAAACTAAGATCCAAATCTTCCCCTCTTTTTATTTGACTGTTGCTATCATGACATTTCATCACTTCGCCCCCCCCCGTCTCCGGCCTCTGCTGTGTTTAGATCCTCTTTGTATTTTTCCTGCAGGTTTCCAGTGACTGACTCCCTCCCTTCAGAGGATTAGCGGGACGCTGTACCTCTTTGTTTGTCTCCATCTGAAGGTGCCGTGCTGCTGAGCCCCTGGGATTCACATTTCTTCTAATATTTCACCTCAGTGACTCCCAAAGCCGCACCGCTGCGTTCTTTCTGCGATTATCTACGGTTTCTTATCACGTGCCTCCGCTCATCATGTGGTTATAAGAAAATCTGAGCACGGCAGAGTGAAAGGAGGAATAAACTGAACTCTCCCTCGTTGATCTGACTTTCCTTTCTGGAGGATTATTCTAATCTACTGCTGGAGAAGTGTTGGGGGATTTCCTTTGGCTGTATTTGTAAAGTGGCTACAGTGAAATATGAACAGTTAGTATCTGTGTTTTAGAAGCGAGGCTCTAAACTCATCACTGAGATATCTCAACACCTACCAGACATTCATGATCATGCATCATCTCCTAACCTCTCCTGTAGCGCTGCCACGAGGTTGAGATGTGTGATTTATATAACTTTGGACAGTCAGGCCAGCAAAAGTACTAATTAACATATAAATATACGTAAGTATCAAAAAGTACTCATTATGCAGAATTAGCTCATTTCAGAATCCTGTATATGTGGATTATAATGTTTATCTGTAATACATCATCATATATTAGCTTCTTTATATTTGTATTAAGAAACTGAAAACTACAAATTTAAAATAAATGTATTGCAGTAAAAAGTACAATATTTGTCGTAGCGTAGCGTAGCGTACAAGTACCCCCTCAAATTGTACTGAAGTGCACGACTTGAGTAATGATAATACTTTATTTATATAGAACTTTTAAAAAAAGTGCTGTACAACATAAAACTGAACAAATGAATGAAAGACGTGGAGAGAAGAAAAGCAAGTATTACAGGAGCAATTACAAATAAAATGCAATAAAAAACTAAATGAAATTAGTGAAAACCTAAGGAATAAATAAAATAAATATATATTATATATATTATATATATATATATATATATATATATATAATATATATATACTGTATATATAGTATATATATACTGTAATATATATATTTTTATTAATTAATATATATTTATTTATTATTATCTATATCTATCTCTCTCTTCTCTTTCTCTTTCTCTATCTCTCTCTTCTCTCTTCTCTCTGTTCCTGTTGGCTATCTGCTCTTATTAGCTGCTTTACTCCTCACACTGTGAGAACCTTTACCTGGATAACACCAGAGGCAACATGTAACACCTTTTTAAAAGCATCCGTGTTTTCAAAAACAAGTAGCATTTATTTGACGCTTCTGCACCTCGGCCAATAATATTATTATTATATTTTATATTTTCTCATTTCTTATGAAGCTAATATACTCGCAAGATTCCTGCTGTTCTGAGTTTGTATCCTCATTGTTGTTTGCACTTATTGTAAACCTGTACGACTGGATGAAGATGAGCTCGAAATAACATTGAGTGTGTGCAGCCGACACTGAAACGTGCAGCTTCCTGGTGTGTGCATCCATGTGATGGAATAAATGTCCATCATCTCCTCCTGCTGTTTACAGACATGCACACTGTTAAGGTGAGCTAGAGTAGATGTGAGACTTCAGCCTCATGCAGACACAACAGAGAAGCTATTACTGTGTGTGATGAGAAACAGATAGATTGTACAGTACTCCAGCCCGTGGCTGCGATCCCACGGGGGCAGGCGGAATGGACCGAGTCTCCAAGAATGAGCTCGGCATCCCAGCAAATGGGACACAGCAGCTTCCTTGTCCGCTCCTCAGGCCAAACATTATACTGTACATTAGATCTGCTCCTCTGTGAAGAGCTGCTGCAGCCTGCAGGCACGCTCGCTCCTGCCTCTGCAGTCGGCGCATGCACGGGATGAATGAAGACGAGTTGACTCGTGTGGACGGTCCGTGGCATATTACAGAATTAACATATTTATGTTTTTCTGTCTCTCTCACTCCACACTTCTTAGCATGGTGTGTGTGTGTGTGTGTGTGTGTGTGTGTGTGTTTTGAACATGTTCCTGTTTGAATAATGTAATGTAACATGTTTATATTTAGGCACCACGAGGACTTAAGGGAACGATCAGGGTATGTTGTGCCACAAAGAAGACTTCATTTGCAAAAACAAATGTCTCCATTTTTATTTCTTCTGCTAAATCGTGTGTTTTCTTGTGTGTCCAATCCAGCGAGTACAAATCAGCTCGGTCGGGTTGTTTTGATAAGAGGTCCATGTTGTGTGGTTCTGCCATGTTGTTTGGTTCTGCCATGTTGTGTGGTTCTGCCATGTTGTTTGGTTCTGCCATGTTGTTTGGTTCTGTCATGTTGTGTGGTTCTGCCATGTTGTGTGGTTCTGCCATGTTGTTTGGTTCTGCCATGTTGTTTGGTTCTGCCATGTTGTGTGGTTCTGCCATGTTGTTTGGTTCTGCCATGTTGTTTGGTTCTGTCATGTTGTGTGGTTCTGCCATGTTGTTTGGTTCTGCCATGTTGTTTGGTTCTGCCATGTTGTTTGGTTCTGCCATGTTGTGTGGTTCTGCCATGTTGTTTGGTTCTGCCATGTTGTTTGGTTCTGTCATGTTGTGTGGTTCTGCCATGTTGTTTGGTTCTGCATGTTGTGTGGTTCTGCCATGTTGTTTGGTTCTGCCATGTTGTTTGGTTCTGTCATGTTGTGTGGTTCTGCCATGTTGTTTGGTTCTGTCATGTTGTGTGGTTCTGCCATGTTGTTTGGTTCTGCCATGTTGTGTGGTTCTGCCATGTTGTTTGGTTCTGCCATGTTGTGTGGTTCTGCCATGTGTTTGGTTCTGCCATGTTGTTTGGTTCTGCCATGTTGTGTGGTTCTGCCATGTGTTGGTTCTGCCATGTTGTGTGGTTCTGCCATGTTGTTTGGTTCTGCCATGTTGTGGAATATCAAACGAGTTGTTGGTTTATTTATTTTATCCGTTTTAAAAATGCTTTCTTCAATTGTACGTAAACGATCGTAACATATAAAACGCTAACAGCTAGCATGAGCGTCAACGCTAACAGCTAGCATGAGCGTCAACGCTAACAGCTAGCATGAGCGTCAACCGCTAACAGCTAGCATGAGCGTCAACGCTAACAGCTAGCGTCTTGTTTCTTATTGTGTTCATTTATTTTTAACAGATTTGTAACAATTACAGATAACAGTGATGTTATTTATATTATAAATGTATCCTTCCTCTTTTCCTTCCTTCCTTCCTTCTTGTATCCTTCCTCTTTTCCTTCCTCTTTTCCTTCCTTCATTCCTTCCTTCCTTCCTTCCTTCCTTCCTTCCTTCCTTCCTTCCTTCCTTCCTTCCTTCCTTCCTTCCTTCTTCTTTCCTTCTTTGTATCCTTCCTCTTTTCCTTCCTTCCTTCCTCCCTTCCTTCCTTCCTTCCTTCCTTCCTTCCTTCCTTCCTTCCTTCCTCCCTTCCTTCCTTCCTTCCTTCCTTCTTTGTATCCTTCCTCTTTTCCTTCCTTCCGTCCTTCCTTCTTTGTATCCTTCCTCTTTTCCTTCCTGCCTTCCTTCCTTCCTTCCTTCCTTCCTTCCTTCCTTCCTTCTTTGTATCCTTCCTCTTTTCCTTCCTGCCTTCCTTCCTTCCTCTCTTACCTGCTTCCTTTCTTAATTCCTTTTTTAATTGTGTCCCGTGTTAATAATGCACTGGATGTTCTGCATGTTTGCTTTCTGTAAAGTGCATTTAGACTTTGCACACTTAATTTCTTGCTTTCTTTCTCTCCCTATGTTACCATTTGGCTCTTTCTGAGTGTGTGTGTGTGTGTGTGTGTGTGTGTGTGTGTGTGTGTGTGCGTGCGTGCGTGTGTGTGAGTGTGTGTGTGTGTGTGTGTGTGTGTGTGTGCGTTGTTTTGAGAGCGACGCCGTGAAGTCAGCCCCCCTGGTCACGCTTGAGTGAGGTGGTGATGGGGGGGGGAGTTTCATTACGCTGTGAAATAACGATCACAACCGTGATTAAGTTGATTAGATTTCATGAATATTTGAAAGCTAAATATTTACTGCTGGTTTCCTTCCTGACAGACTGCGAGATCATATCCCGTCTCCCCGGTGACTGACTGTACGGGAGAGAACTGTAATTATATGTCAGGTTTATGACATCTACATGTGATGTTTGTGGATCTATTGTGCTTTAATTCTGATATTTTATTTATGCTACACTAAATCACTGATGCAAACGTTTGTAATAGAAGTAATTCCATCTTTTGTACAAGTACCAACAACAATGTAAAAATACTACTCCCAAACTAAAGCAGAAGTGCAGAAGAATAAGCAAAATGTAATGAGAGGAAAAGTATTTGTTCTGCAGAACAATGTATTACGTTAACACTGAGTGTAAATACTGACGTGTGGAGTTAACTGCTTCACTTTAATATACAGTTTTCGGGTTTCTAGTCAAACTAAGATGATTAATGGGAAACACTCAATTCTGTTACCTGCACTGGTAATAATTTCCTTTTAACTTTTATCTTTGCTGCTTACGTGAAACATGGGATTGTTTTACCTGTTTGGACCAAAAGCAATCCTTTAAATGAAACTGTGATGGAACTAATAACTAGACACTTTTTGTGAGGGGTCACAAGCCAACATAGTTTAGGAAGCATCGTATTTGAAAACCTTATCACATACTTTTTAAATGTAAAATCTTAATCTGTACAGTAACTGTCAAGTGTAAAAACAAATAATGATGGTGCAATATGAAAAAGGTTATATTAATGATTGTGGTCGCTCCTATTATAATTATTAATATGATTAATATGATTATATTATTAGTATTATCATAATTACGAATATTAATGTGAATATTAATATCATCTGAATATAATATAAATATAATATTCATATTATATTTATATTATATTTATATTTATATTTATATTAATATTAATATTACTCTTCTCTTTCTCTTCTATTTATCTTCTCCTTCCTCTTCTCTTCTCTTCTCTTCTCTTTCTCTTCTCTTCTCTTCTCTTCTCTTCTCTTCTCTTTCTCTTTCTCTTTCTCTTCTCTTTCTCTTTCTCTTCTCTTCTCTTTCTCTTCTCTTTCTCTTCTCTTTCTCTTTCTCTTCTCTTTCTCTTCTCTTCTCTTCTCTTCTCTTTCTTCTCTCCTCTTCTCTTCTCTCTTCTCTTTCTCTGCCTCTTCTCTGCCTCTGCCTCTGCCTCTGCCTCGTCTCTGCCTCGTCTCTGGCTCTTCTCTTCCTCTTCTCTTCCTCTTCCTCTTCTCTCCTCCTCCTCTTCCTCTTCACTCTTCTCTCCCTCCCTCTCTCTCTCTCCCTCGCCCTGTTTTTTCCTTTCTCCACTGTCTTCCCCCCCTGCTCTCCTCTGCCCGTGTCCCTCCCCCTGCCTCCCCGCCTGTTCCGCTTTTGCCTCCTTCATCCCTCCCCGTCTGCCCTTTGCCTTCCTTGCCCCCCTCCGTCCGATTTCTCCCGTCTGTTTTAACTTTATCTCTCACATGTCCCCTTGGGCTTCAGTCCAGCCCTTAGTTTCTTTCCACTAATGAATAGTAAATCTGTTTACATTTGACAACAAAGGCTAAGAATGGTTTATTATTAGTCTAAATGAATTTTGCTGAGTTGAACCCCTAAAAGCTGCATTACAGCAGACATGGAAGCACTGGCGGCTCCTGTGGCAGCAAGAAGTAACTGACTGTGAGAGGAAGCAGGCGCTGAGGACGCATCATGACTCATATTAACAAACAATCTTTTAGAAATAGTCAGATTTTGCTCAGGTGTCATTTTTACCTCATGATCTGAAGTCTGGCACCTCGCTGGTCTGGACAGATATGCATGCAAAATGACCACGAGAGCTTTTAAAGTTGTTATAAAGCTTATCTTCTTTTTCATGAACTTCATTTACTGTCACTTACTTAAGGTGACAGAGAAACTCACTCACAAACTGCAGATTTTCATGCAGACACATCTGAATATTTTGACATTTTCATACCTTTTTAAGACCTTTAAATCTTAGAATGAAACCTTTCATGTGTCGGACTCCGTTTAAATGTCGAGCTGTAGCTGTGTTAACTCAAGTGGCTTCTTTATATGCTCAGCACTACAGCTCGCACTGAAATTAATTTGTTCCCTATCACCTCCTCGCAGACATGTTGATAAGATATCTTCCATTGAGCAGCTGGTGCGTAGAACGAAGGTCCATCAAAAGAATCTTAATTCCAGCAGAGAGCTGAAAGTCATTCTGCTTTAAACTAAACACTTCGGTTATTGATAAGTGAAACCTGAAGATGCTCGGCGTTGAATTATAAGATGTTGGTAGACTTCATGTGTCAACAAGCAGGTGCTGTTGGAACATTTCTGAGTAACTGTACTTACGTTGAGTATTTTAATTGTATGCTACTTTATACTTCTACTCCATTACATTTCAAAAGGAAATATTGCACTTTTTACTCCACTACATTCATTTGGCAGCTGAAGTTACTCGTTTCTTTTTCCGTTAAGTTGAGTGAAGCACAGTGAAGTACTGCACAGTGCAAGAATCACTGATGTGCATACAGTGTCAAACACACACCACTGCAAGAATGCTTCTCACTGATCTTAGAGATGAACTCTTCTGATTTGACAGGTTATTGGCTAAATTAATGATGCAACTTGTCTTTGCATGTCTTGGAGCTGCAGTTCTTCATCCCTGCCTCTGGGCCAAACAACCTTAAAAGACTTCTTCTTCAGCTTAGTTCAGGGGTCGGGAACATATGGCTCTTTCGATGACACGATATGGCTCGCAGACAATTTTGAGCTGACATTTTTTAACATGATTAACAAGTTAATAAATAATTATACTGTGTCATTATAAAGTAAAACATTTAGCAGCGGATTTGTTTTTAGTTCTCCCCTCTCCTTTCCTCCGCTCTGTCTCTGACTGCACGTGTGCGTGTGCGTGTGTGTATGTGTGTGTGGCGTGTGTGTAGGGGGCGGAGCCCTGCCCTTCGCGAAACAGCTGAGGAGAAACTGGGACTACGTCGAGGGCCAAACACGGTCCACATTTATTGAACAGGATACACATATTTGATAAAATGCAAAAAGATATGGAACATATTTGGAACAACAGACATAAGATGTGAATTGTGTCATAATTGCCTTGAGTTTGACACCCGTGCGAAACGTGCACATAAATGAGATAAATAACGTAAGCGTTTAGTTTATTAATAAAAGAGCACGTGTTCAATGCAACACTGATACCGCTATTAGTACTCAGAGACGTGTTATTCTTAAAAAATGCACGCATAAAGTTTGCGTTCAAATGTATTAAATATATGGCTCTCAAGGAAATACATTAAAAAAATATTTGGCTTTTATGGCTCTCCCAGACAAAAAGGTTCCCGACCCCTGGCTTAGTTGCTTAATATATAATAATATAATATAATAATTGCTGGATATTTTAATATTCCCTCCCCTTCAAATATCTGCCAGGTTACAGATGGGGTGGACCAACATGTGGTGGAGCAACACCTTCAGCTTCATTATGGTGTTGCTCAGTTAAAGAAACAACCAGCTGGTTGACCCTTCCCATAAGCTTCCAGAAGAACATGTGCTCTCGGTCATGATGAGGTGATGAAGATGTTCTGCCGGTATGATCAGCAGTGTATCTGTTATGCAGAGCTCGGCAGAGAGAGCTCGAGGGAAGTCAACAAAACATCCAGCAGAGAATCCAGGACAGAGAGAAAGATGTGAAGCTGCTTCAGCAGGAGGTGAGGTCATCAATCACAGATGTGTAGACTTGAGTCGGCAAACGTTACTGAATAAAAAACGTGTGATACTCATCTAGAGTCTCATTTTGTCTACATTCTTATTTCTCAGTGCAAGAGTAGTTGACACTTTGGTATATTCTGTTTGCTTTGCCATGGTGTCTGTCACTACTAATGCTAATT
Organism: Cottoperca gobio; assembly: GCF_900634415.1. Classification (NCBI taxonomy): domain Eukaryota; kingdom Metazoa; phylum Chordata; class Actinopteri; order Perciformes; family Bovichtidae; genus Cottoperca; species Cottoperca gobio. The sequence goes on along the minus strand of NC_041371.1, from coordinate 1,774,513 downwards.
TATACTGCATTGCTTAAATAGCTTTATTGTTTTTAGGCAGGGAGGCAGTACATTGATAAGGAGACATTGGACTTTTGGACATTTGTGCTGGATGCTCTGATCCTTTCTGTAGAAAGCTTTGATCATCTTTGTCAACATCATTTCCACCACCGCAGTCACTGATAAGTTTTTGCAAATCAAACCAGAAATGTAAAACATCGTTACTGCAGGATGAAGATTCTCCCAAGAACAATCTGACTGAATACATTATTTGTGTTCATTTCATGTGAGAAGAAAGACAATAAGTCAAGTGTGTTATTTCCTCTTACACTCTGTCATAATGTTATTGTGAACAAGGACTGAACACACCCTGCCTAGAATGAAGCCTGATCACCCTCCCCTTTCTTCCTGATCTTCCTCCACTGATCATTGATCTTTGGTCGAAGGTATTCTCTCACCAGGTACACTTGTAAACCTTATGGGCACGAGTGGTTTTCCATTGTAGCTCATTAGAGCATTGAAGGTTAGAACTGTGCCATTCCTAAAAATGAACCCTCTACAGCAGCGGTCCCCAACCTTTTTATGCCACGGACCGGTTTCATGTAAGACAATATGTTCATGGACCGGGTTTATAATAAAATAAAACATAAAGTGCATAAAAAACTCATCACTATGCTGAGTTAGTGGGAGGCCTGAGCTTGTGTCTCCAACGAGCCGGTCCAATTATAGGGATACCTTCTTCACCAGTAGTAAAAGATTTCTCTCTTAGCGAACACGAATCCTCTAGTGTAATCGATATATTTATTTAACGCAATAAGTCAAACAAAGAAAATATTCTCAGCTGAGGACACATTTCGCGTCGCCGTTTCCATAGACCGCATGGCTCAAAAAGCCCCATCGTTACGGTCTCACGGCTCCGCTCCAGGTGTGTCCCGAGAGTCGTAAAACATGCGGCTACATAGAAGGAGTAGGCGTTGACCTTCTCCTCACGCTCCTCCGTCAGCAGTCAGGAAGTAATGGTTTGTTGACCTGTTCTCTTAAAGGGGAGGTGTCCCTATTATGTTTGTAATACTCTCAGTGCAGAAAATACATAATTGCAGAGAAACATATTCGTAGTGTAGATATAATATATATATATATATTATATATATATATATTATATATATATATATATATATATATCTATATATATATATATATATTGATTGGTAAACAAATACATATGATAGTCTTTCCAATGTGGATTAATTTACCTGACATTAGTCACTAAGTACGACGCTCATCCGTGCACTCCATGTGTTGATGTGGTCCATCAGTAATTCTTTATGTCCTTCTTGTTCATGTTGTTTTCTTTAAAACAACTCCAACTCTTGTCTTTTAACGTCAGGTCTGGTGAGGCCGTTCTGAAGGCTTCGTTGCCCTCATGTGCGAGCCTGTAGATTCTGCAGAGCGGCGCATGAGAATCACCTGTAGAGATAAACACGTATATTAAGTGACTCCTGATGTTGTCTTTTAAATGTCTCCTCGTTGGGTCTTTTCCCTTTTCAAAGCTCTTTAAACATGTTTGTTTCCACTCATTGTTGCTTGTGGGCTTAATGTTTTGAAGTAAAGTATCACGTGACAGACGAGCGTCTCGACATCTGTCAAGAGACACAGACGCACAGACAGATGTATCCGGTGATTTTTCTAAATAAACCCTTTCAAATAAAAATGTTATTCAATCTTTCTGTGGCGGCCCGGTACCAAATGACCCACGGACTACGGACGGTCTACAAGACCCAATCCAGAGGAAAACACAGGAATGATGTGAGCTGCTGTTCTAATCAATCAATTAATTATTGTTCTCCAGAGAAAACTCCAACACTGCAGTGTACATACCTGCCATTCATGTTGGACATGCCCTAAATAATTAGTTCACACCCCTATTGATGAGTATATAACAACTTAAGAACTGAATATTTCCCTTTGTTTAATTCCAACAATGTATTGTGAGTAGAAAGGTGTGACGGCCCTGCTGAACCTGCCTTATCTCAGTCACTGTGCTGAATGTCTTTAAGGTGTCAGTGGAGCTGATGGCAGTAGCCAGTCAGATCTGGAGC
>NC_041371.1:1718086-1772335 GCF_900634415.1 Cottoperca gobio | reverse complement strand
TATTATATATCTATATAGATATATATCTATATAGATATATATCTATATATATATATATATATATATATATATATCATATAGATATAGATATAGATATAGATAGATATAGATATAGATATATATAGATTATATATCTATATAGATATAGATATAGATATATATCTATATAGATATAGATATAGATATATATATATATATATATATATATATATATATATATAACTATATATATATATATATATATATATATATATATATATATATATATATATATATATATATATATATATATATATATATATAGTTATTCATTCTCATTAGTTTAAATGACACTTATTGACACTTCTAACACATTTATCTTGTTCCTGCAGTAAACAGTTCTCTTAGAACTCTTCATCGGGGAAGAGAACCAAGACACACACACACACACACACACACACACACACACACACCCTACCCTGCAGGCGACACACTGCCAGTGGGATCCTCCGTCTTTGGGCTTGAACTCGTCCGACAGACATTTGAGGTGATAAACCCTGAAGCAGTTGTCACAGGAGAGGACGTCGCCCGGTAGGTGACACTCGAAGCAGTACCAGTCGTGGCTCTCTGCCTCCCACTCCTGCAGGGAAGGCACAGCAGAGCACAAGTTTGGATGACACCCCCCCCCCCTCCAGCCACAGTGCGGGGGGGGGGGACACAACCTTCTTTATCCTCCTTCCTTAAGTGAAACCAGCCCCGAGTTGTGCACCTCAGCGGGTGTTCGATCCCACACTTCTGAACTTCTAAATGCATAAAACTTAACTAGTTTTTTAATTTGCAGCATTATGAATTAGTTTTAGGGTTTCTATGATCTGTGAAGCTTTTTAAATGCATCTTGGAAGAAAGATAGTCTTTAAAGCACCAGGTTACATTAAAGTGAAGTGGCTGCACGATGAACAAACCTTTACATCTACACATTCCCCAAAGTATTTCACCAGCAACTTCTAAATACGGCCTTTGATTGGAACTCTACACGAAGCACTCGAAATGCACATTAAACGTTCACAGTGTGAGAAGACTCCTCCTGAACGATAAAGTGGACATTATCTAAGGGTCACATTGTTTAACAAAGTGATTTTACCACACGGGTGGCGACGGCGTGGAGTTCAAAGCTTTGTGACAAAAGGTCAGAAAGATTGTGAGAAGAAATGCTAAAAACATCTTTGCAGAAAAGCTTCTATGAAAAGAATCTTTTCTGTAGGAGACGCTTCCCTTGTTGTGGAGCCGCCGGCTGCGTAAGAAACCCCCTGCTGTGCACCGCTGCCCCCAGCTGTAACGACATCCAACACATGCAGTTCTGTGTTCCACACGTCGGCCTGCACGTCGCCCAGCTGTGCTTTGTGTATTCAAGTCAAATGTACTTCTTCAAACACTGATGTGAACACCAGGTCCAAGTCACGCTCTTCAGAGTTCCTGATTTCATTCTCAAATTGTCTGATTTCATTAAATGCACGTTTAACATCGGAGAACTTTCTTCATTTGGTTTTGTTACTTTTAATAATATATATATATATATATATATATATATATATATTAATATATACATGCCTTTATGATAGAGAGAGGTGTGGATCGTGAAAGGGGGGGAGAGAGAGGGAACACACAGCAAATGGCCACGGGTCGGACTCGAACCACGGGCCGCTGAGCGAGGACTCTCCTTTGTATATGTGTCGCCTGTGCTACCGGGTGAGTTACCGGGACGCCTAGTTACTTTTTAATTTGTTCTCCTCACGTCTGTAATGCTACAAACTTGCTTCATTATCCTGAACCATGAAGTTCATCTCTTGTTTTTAAGTCTCAGGAAAAGAATCTGATGGCGTTATTATATATATATTATATATATATTTAGTTATATACGCACTCGTTACTGTTGTAATGTTAAATGACATCATACCGGCCTTTATTCTGTGATTGGAAGTTACTATAAAGGTATTTAAGAGTTCGTGTCTGGAAGGTTCTGAATGGAGAGTCTGCCAACTCCTTCAATGAAGTGAAGGGCAGAGCCGGGAAGTATGTGAACCGCTAACAATTCAACGACTTATCAAGCTGTCAAGAGTCCAACTCCTCCCACTCAGTGTGGACGCGGTGGGGGAGAGCAGGGGGGTTGATGCGTCCTCCATGTGTTCCTGTGCAGAAGGTTGGGATGGAGCTGCACGAGGCAGAATACATTCAGCTTCAGGTGAACAACTTTCTGAGGAAGTGTCGCTGACAGGAGGATCAGAAGAACACGTCACTGTGGAATGCAATAAGCCCGATACGCAGAAGACAACAAGCACACAGCGGGAGCAACGTGCAGATTCAAACCAGCGCGGACGTGAACCTCTTCCTCGGAGGTGTAACGGCTGAAACGAGCCCTTCTGTCTTCATCTCAATGAATTCATCACATGCGATGTGCAGATGTCAGCTACAGGTTTGGGGATTTGTGACACTCTCTGATATTTCATACACGAATAACTCAAAGACAGAAACACTATCATGAACCGTCAATATGTTTCTTATTCTCAGCCCTAAAGCCTCATTCAGGAACAGACTAGTCCAAGTTAAGTGAAACCTCTGAACTCTCTGGGTTCACAGTTAAAGCTCATCACGTCTGGAAATCCATCCACAGATTCCTCATCGAGACTCTTCACAGATGTGGAAACAAAAGGTTTTCTGGTGTTATTGGGTTGAACCGAAACATTCAGAAGATCTGCCTTTGGGTTCAAATCTTTCTCCAAACATCCGTTAAATATCTCCGCTTCTTCTTTTGGAGGGAGAAATGGGCCGAGAGACTTGGACAGCGATGGAGGAGGAGCATCTCCACACTGCGTTCCTACTCTGGGTAACAGCTCAAGCTGGGACACGCCGGAGAGCCGAGAGGCTGAGCAGCACAAACACAACCCCAGGACTCATCTCCTCCACCTCCTCCTCGTCCTCCTTCTCTTAGAGGTGAACTGATTCACTAATCGTCTGACGGACACACAGACCCGACACTGCCCGGTAACCAAGTCTTTAGACTTCTCCTGAAGGAAGCGTGCGTCACACATGATTCGTTCAAGGACCATCGCAAATAAAGAAATATGAGTTTTTATCGTTTCTGATTCTCCTTTTAAAGAACGCATCTCACACTGCAGCGGGTTGTCGGGTTCAGAGTGTTGAAGCCTGATTAATAGTCGTACAAGAACTTTACGTACTATGAAAAGGTTGCGTAATTAAACTCAAGATGATTTCCTATTTATTACATTAGTTGTTTGGCATTATTAACAATTATACTTTATTTTTAATATATTTATGTTCTTGTTTAGATAAAAACAGGAAGTTCAACATAATGAGTTAGTAAATGTATTTGGACTACAGTGAAGGAATCGTTAGTCATCACATCATGCGTTCACAAACCTTTAGAGAATGAACAGATGAAGAGGTCAATCATTTTGGCCAAGCCTTGGATTAATCCAGTCCCACTTGAGGAAGTGCTGACTGTGCCGTTTTTAAATGTTATGATCGGTGTTGAAACACCGTGGTTGTGTGTTTGAGGAGAAAGTATAGCTGAGGTCAACACGAGAACACAGCACACGCCAGCTGGATTGAAACCAGGCCCGTGTGGAGGGAGAGCTGCTTCATGACGCTTCTCACGTTCACATTCTGTCCACCGAGGGATCGAGAAGAAGTGTAACAAGCAGCACACAAACCACAGACGCACCTCCCTCCCCCGACTCCACCAGTTTCATCCATTCATAAAGAAATAAAAGACATATGCATGCCAGACAGACGTTAAGAACACCCCCCCTCTGAAGAGAAGTACAAACACACAGATGCTAGCGACCAACCTGCAGCCGTGCGTACGTCGCTCGTCGTCTCATTACTAAATAAACACGATCAGTGTTCAAGCTGAAGTTTACACTTGGTATTTGACTCGTCTGAATGCCAAGGACTGGAAGCAGCTTTGAGCTGTACCAAGTGAGAGTTTGTGTTTTTAAAATCAAGCAACGGCACATCCGCAGATAAGTAGCGAGCACTTATTTCATCGAGATCACAGAGCACTTAGACACGGCGCTGCGGAGGACTTTCATGAAGCTTTTCACAGCAGAGCTCAACGGCAGCAAGTAGCTTCTGGCAGCGTGTTTGTTAGAAAGTGCTGGAGCCACATGTTCAGCGTCACCTTGTGTGGTTATTTGGTTTAAGTTGCAGCAACAAGAATGCCTTTCCGTATAACTTTAACAAAGCCTATGAATGTTGCACTGACCAGAACAAACTGCTGTTGAGATCTTCTGCTAAAAGGTTTCACTCAAATCCCCGACAGACTGACGTTAGTCGAGGGGAAGAAGATGACGACGCAGCTCTTACCTTGCTTCCTTCGGCTTTCGGCTCCTGTGATTGCAAAAGATTCAGAGAGTAGAGTTTAAAAGTCCAGCTGCTAAAAACACCGACCTGAGCTCCGCTGGACAGGTTCATTTCTTTTCAACCATAAACATTTAGTGGTAACAGGACAGACATTACATCTTCCCTGGCCTGTGATCATAACAAAGACTTCATCTACGACCTTCAGTCAATATAAACTCGTGCAGGTTAAGAAAAGCTTAGTTTGATCAGTTATTCCTGTGTTCCCTGCGTGATATTTCTTCCTTACACATCCCTGATGATGCTCGTGGAGTTTAAAGCACGACAGACACGACCAGCAGCCACCAAATACATGTTAATGCCACGTGCACAGTAATCCATGAAGAGATCTTTACATCACAAACGGCAGAAGGCTTCGCTACACTGTGAACCAACGAGGGAAATACGAATATCTCAACGCTGCACAGCAGATGGCTGCCCGAGCGTATAAACACAGAACTGCACTTTTCTACCTCTCCTGTTCGCCGAGCACTTCATCATGCTTGATCTCTGTACGACTCTAGTAACGTCTGCGTGCTGTGACTGTTAACAGCGTGTTCACAGCGAGCAACAAGATAGATGGAACATCCGACAGAATCTGAGCGCTGGTCTCTAAGAGACTCATCGCTGAAACCGTTACCTTAAAGGGCTAGTTCCTCTTGTATTGCTGCTCTGATCTTTAGTTTGCATCGAGTCCCTGTCACTGTGATAGGAAGCGGCTAAACTTACCATCTCATCGCCGGGCAGCCAGTACCCTTCCTGCTCGATGCCGGCCTTGGTGCCCTTGCAGCCAACAGTCAGGGTCTCCACCACCAGGCCGTCCTTCACAGCCAAGCTCAGCTGTCTGGCAGTCTCCTTGGGGTGCATGCCAAACACACGGCTCAGGTACCTGCGCAGACGGAGGTTAAGAAGTAATTGAGCCATGTGCATACGGAGCCATCCTTTGTCCTTGGCGGGGAGCTACAGCGTGGATTAGTGGCGCTGGTGTAAAGAGATGTTTCAATGGTTGATGTTTTACGTCCTTGAAACTAAAGCTGCACAATATATCGTTTTCTTCATCACAAGGTCAACGTGTGATGAACACGTCGTCAACACACTTTCATTTAGCTGACAGTATCAACAGAAACTGAACTTTAACATGGAACTCTCTTTATTGAAGCCTTTTTGTTCAGAACTATGCAAATAATTTAATGTTTTAACTTGTATTTTATTTAGGGGTGCAAACAGAGCATGTACACATCATGTACACGTCGTGTACACATCGTGTACACACATCATGTACACACCGTGTACACACATCATGTACACATCGTGTACACAGAGCATGTACTTTCTAAGGTCAGAAACGGACGTCCCTCTCAGATTTGTACTTCTTGTATTCTACTGCAGACAGTTTATTATTCACGGGGTTTGAAATGACACGCAGTCTTCCTCCTCGTCTTCCTCCTCGTCTTCCTCCTCGTCTTCCTCCTCTGATGCATTTAAATAATGTCTGCTTGATTCCCGCAGCTGCTGCTGACGGGCAGTGAAGCTCTCGGAGGTCACGTATCCTCGAGTGTGGCAGGCAGCCAACAGAACGTGTCGGCGGGGGATCAGGTGTCTGTAGTTACTCCTCACGTACAGTGGAGAGAACGATAGTCTGTCTGTGAGGTGAACACACGTCAGGATCCCTTCAACCACAAGATGTTCCAAGAGTCCCAGGAGCCCTGAACGCCACACAGAGCTTTAAATGCATCTATCAATATCTTTCACAAGAGCCGTCATCTTCACCTGGACCCTAACACACATTGTTCTGAGTTAAAATGACAGCGTCACAACTTTGTCTAATTGTGGGAACATTTAAGAACATCTTGATTTTATCAGTTTATATATTATAAAGCAGTTAAAGGACTGACTAACTACTTCTGCAAATCGTTTTGTTATCACAATTTCCTCCAGCCAATAATAACTTAGTGCTGTGCGGGAGAGCTGGGGCTGTCTGTTGCATGCCACTGCTAACTGTTGCCATGACAACAGCCACCGGGTATTGATTTGGCGAGCAGCCAGCTCCAAGGTGCCGGCCAACTTGCCGTATGAGATGCGCTAAGCGTTTCATTTAGTCTGTGCTCCGTCCGCCGCCGAGAGCTTCAGCGGATGATTTGTGTCGTCAAATTTGCAGTTTGAACAATGTGGGATTCAACGCCACAGATAAAACTGATGATCGATGCATCGTTAACAGAAACCTGCTGCACAACCGAAGAGGCCGTTTCTACTCCGTGCAATACAGATGGTTCACGGGGAGGACGGCAACGAGTTGGAGAAGGTCAGAACTCCAACAGATCGCTGCCCGTCTGATGTGTCAACAAGCCTCGCCAACACGCACACGTTAACGGGAAGGGGGTAATTCGTTGGTCATTTGGATTCATTTTATTCAGCTGTGTTATGTGACTTTAATGTCTCTGAGTTTGGGACTGTTGGACATCGTTTCTAACATTTTACAACTAACAGAAGAGATCTGCCGTCTCAGATCAACGTGACTGAAGGTAAGCGTTAAACACAGCAGGGGACAGGAAGTGACCGGCTCAGTCAAAGAGCAGGTCGATCAGCACGTCTGCGTTTACTGTAAACCCCCATGTTGTAGACCAAAGGAACCTGGAAGCTCTTCATGACTTCCTGTCCTTTGAATAGGTATAAACACTGAGGCTGGGAGAGCTGCTCGATGTGCGAGTCTGATCGTCCTTTGTACGTATAAACTCTGCTCCTTCTTGCAAGAATATAGATTAAACCCTTTTATTGGATTTGGATCGTGACGTCGGTGTTATTAGGAATGTTTCAACAATCCCTCACCGGCTTCCCACCGACACAGAGCCGCTTGTGAAACAGACAATTAATGACCATGTTCCCCCGAAGCAACGTTTACAAAGAACAAATACACTTTGAGAGATCCTATCAATACAGAAAGTTATTCATCAGTTATTCATCAGGCAAAGAGAACAAACTTCTCGCTCCTCTCTTCATGCTCGTCTGTTTTAGATCATCATAATAAATTGAATATTTGTTCTCCGAGTCTTGAGAACGAGCTACGTTGTTTTAGCATTTCACATGTTTGCATGTGTTTGAGTCGTTCGGTCCTCAGTATAGATATCTAATTTCAAAGTCAAAAGCTATTTTTCAAAGATCATCGCAGGACGCACGCCTTAAATCTATTACCCTTTCAGTCGTCTCCGCGCGTCCTCTAACGTTGCGTCTGTGGATTCTCCACTATAACATGGACATTGTTCCCTTTTCAGTGCTGTGGGCGCACAAACTAAATCTCCTCCACCTCATCTGCACTGGTAAATAAAACTCAAAACTGGTCAGCTGTTTTTGGTGATTTAGTTGCAGTAACCCTTTAACCCTTTAACCCCGAGCAGTTTCTGGGCGTTTGCACTGCCGTCCCATTTCACTCCCCGTGGCCTCGTTTCTCTCTGCAGTGCATTAGTCCTGCTCCAGGAGCATATATCCAACAAGTGTAACTGATATTAGGGGAACAACAGGCTTTACACGTCAAACTATTTACATCCTCTCTGTTCTCTGTGTGATCCGAGTGAGCTGCAGTCTGTGTCACGTGGCTGCGGAGAGTCTTTGTCTGAGGAGCGCATCATTTTACGTTTTCTTTACTGACGGACGCATTCGGCAAACAGGATTAATTCAAGGAGCGTCTGAACGTTCAGTATCCGACGATAGCGTTCAGTTTAAATGTGTAATCTGGGCGGTTTCTTTAAGAAAACACGCTTTTCAAAGCCGGATTTTGGGGTTCAGAGGGTTAAAGTATCCTTTAACACTTTCGCATGAACCTTAGTCAAAAGGACGACGTACAGACACGTCATGAAAGATTCACATCAGTCTCGTCTGTGATTAACTTACTTGGAGATTCTGTCCATGTTTGCAATTTGTTTCTGGTTGCGGACGACCTCGATGGCCGACCACACGTACTGGACCACCTTGGGGTCCGCCAGCCTCTTCTTCACCACGCGCGACATGATTTCCTTATTCATCTCAACTGTGGGGGGGGGGGGGGGGGGACAAAGGAAACATAATTAAATCTGCATTTTCTTTTGTTCTGTGAATGTGACATTAAAGTTTAAGCTGAGTTTTCATACCAACATTCAGACATAAGAGAATAGCAGTAGTGTTTATACGTCTCTGATAGTCCATCATCTCAAACCAGCTAAATATGTCCTATATATGCGATTATGCACAAAGAAGCCATACTAATACTAATACATGGTTTTATAGTGGGAGTTTAAAGTAAATGTTCTTGTTATTCATTTAGAAAGCACAAATACTCCACAAACACCTCAATATTAATAAAAAACAGTCTTTCATGTGCACAAGCTGCAACACACAGGATTTCATCAGCCAAGTAAACAAAGATAATGAAGCATTGTGCACTTAAGTTTAATATTAATACACTTTGAAATTAAACTTTGTTGTTCACTGTCAAGAGCTTTTTGTATCGTTACAATTAAGTAAGTTCCCTTTTTATTTTTATATATTTGACTAGTTTAGATATTTGCAGAGCAGCGTGACAGGAGCTGCTTTCAGGTAGCACTTTTCCAATCTTTGCGATCACTCAAAGCACTTTACAACATTCACAGAGTCAGACCGTCATCAGTAGGGATGACCATTCTCACACACACACACACACACACACACACACACACACTGCAGGCGCTGGGGATTGAACCGCCGACCCTCCGACCTCTGGACGACCCACAAAAAAACAGACTGAAGACCGTAAAAGTCACATGACCGTCTTTAAAGACATCATGTGGATCATTCAGCCACTTGACACCTGATGAGCGGTCAGTTTATACTTTATACTTTATACAGCGTGCAACATACCCTTCATACTTTATAACCATGAACAGTTTAACCTAAGACTGAACAACACTTAAAAACAAAAGCTTCTTCCGTCATCGTCCAAACTGAGCGGTAAACCTCTGAGACAACAGAGATTTGTTTTGATCGTAAACTTACTCTGAAACTCTTCATCCGACCGCCTGATTACAAAATAACACTCACGTAACATGTGGCTGGATGATGTCATTAGTATTTTACATTTAGAGGAGATTTAAACCGGAGTTTATGAAGCTCTTATTACCGTTTCTGTCTTCTACTTACTGATTCAGTGTCAGGTGGAGAACACATCCTCTGACTTTATAATTAATGAACTGTCTTAATGCGAGACATTTCCCACAGTGACGCGTGGACAGAACAAATACCGTGCTTCTGATAAATGCTCAGAGAACGTCAGAGGCAATATGACAAGAAGAGCTCTTCGGTACCTTCAAAGGTTGAGAATAATACTGGCCGCCTCTTTACAGGCCTGGCCTTCAATATCTTCAAATCCCATTTTATGCGGTCGTCCTCTTAACCATCCGTGAAACTTAAGCTGTCACTTGTATAAATCGTAATAATGCTCGGAGCATTTCAATACGGCGGAGGTGGTTTGGCTTTAGTGCACTTTGTGGTAGGAGAGCGTGTGACGGATGTCGAGAGAGGATGTTTATTTTCACACTTAGTTCATGACGGTATGAGCTGCGGTTAGGGTGAGGAAACAAACATGCAACATATTTAATGTTCGGATTAAAATGAGAAAATCACCCCAACAAACAATATATGTGCACAACTGGAACAACATGTGTTAACCCTTAAAACATCTCAGCACTGTTGTTAAGTCACGGTGAGAAGAAAATCAACCCGGACATCAGGTAGTTTCGCAGACTTCACAGCGTCACAACACAGCTGAAGGAGAAAGAGGCAACAGGAGCAGTAAGGTGAGTAATGTGAGCCTCCCCCCACTATTCTGTGTCAAGTGCAGCAGGTGTGCATGATGCCAAAGCAGCAGCAGCAGCAGGCAGCAGCAGCAGCAGGCAGCAGCAGTGGCAGCAGCAGCAGCAGCAGCAGCAGCAGCAGCAGCAGCAGCAGCAGCAGCAGCAGCAGCAGCATGGCCACTCTGGCTCTCCCTCCTCTGCATGCATCTGCTGGGTTGGCATGTAAACAACACACAGCCAGCGCTGCCTGGCTGTACCTCTGTCTCCGGAGAGCTCACACTAAACAATGACAGGCCCGATGCCACCGTGCTCCCCAACCAGTTATTCCGGGGGGGGGGGGGGGGGGGGGTGGGTACATCTCAAGTCTCTTATTGGATATGTCCTCGTGGGTCATTTTAAAGACCGTCCCAAAGCTTTTATTTCTGTTGGGAGGAGCGAGGACACACGAGAGCAGAAGTCTTTGCCCAGCTATTGATTGGACGCCGCAGCTGATCTGATATATTTCAACATCACTGGAGTGAAAACACAACAGATTAAACTCAAGTGCATCACTTTTTATATTGCATTTGTTTTCTGATTTACCGTCTAGATCTAAATCAACAACAGACCATAAATTGTTCTTTTCATGATTTGTTATTTCCCCCATTAACTTTTAGTGGAAGAGTGTCTGCAAGAAACCTTTTTACATTCTTATTTATAGTCATCTCCATTCAGTCTCATGAGAGGCTGATCATTCCTGAGAGTTTGATATCAATTACGTATTTTCCCTGAAACATTAAGTCTAAATATGTCCAGTGTTCAAAAGACACCCTAATCAGAATATCAATACATATTGATAATGCACGAGTGATATGAATGCATTGTGCCTGTGGACAAGGTTCCTGCGTGGTGCTATTCAGGTGCAGGTGTTTGTTGAGCAGGTACCAGCTGCTGCTGCTCTGATTATTTACTGCTCTTTATTATTATAAGCACATGTGTGCAGAGATAAAGTCCTTCAAAAGCCTCTACAGATGTTAAAGCAGACCGACAGATGATCCAGCTGTGATCGCCGACATCAGAAACAAAAGGAAAGGACGTCTCAGGTCCTCCCCAGTGAGGGAAACGTGGATGAGACTTGGGATGTACCCAAAAGTGTGCGACGCCGGAGGCCAATTAGAAGACAGACAACACAGGTGGAGGTGTTCTGTGGCTCGCAGGGTAAATGACATCTCCTCCACATCAATAAGTATCCCTGTTAGTTATGATATGAATTAAATGAAGTGTGGCAGTCGCACAGGTGTTGAAGGATGCAGCACTAAAGACATTTAGCCTTTCATCGTTAGCCAGCTAGCAGCCGCCACACTGACACTGATACGGGGACACCACACGGGCTGTTGTACGAAAGAGCATCTGGATTAACACACTGTAATTTAAAACTCAACAACAAATCTCGTAATGAAATGCCACACTAAACACCACTCATAGACTTGGCAACAAAGAGGTTAGCAGTGGAAGGCCACGAGCATTGCCATTGGAGAAGCTGAATTTAGCTACTAGCATGCTAGCTAACGTCCAAACCAAAGCTTGTCACAACAAAATGACCGATTTAACTGGCACTAAATAACTTAAACCAGCCAATTTGCATTGTTGATATGACGAATGATAACATAAACCCCACAATAAACACGTAACACTAATGGTTGGCTGGCAGACAGACTGTCGTAGTGAGTTATTTTTTGTTAGCGATGCTACGTAGCTAACCTTAGCTGGTTGTTGGTAAACCTAAGCTACTCAACTTGTCAGCGATCCTAGACAAAATTCCCAGTAAAAGCGACAAGTTAGTTGTATTTCAGGTCCACTTTAAGCTTTAACAGCCGCCACAAACACAGTAAAACACAGTCTGCTAACTAGCTAACAACTCGTTTGTTTTGTAGGGCGCCATGTTCACAATCCTCCATCACGGGAAAGGAAGCTACGGCTAAGCTAACGGAGCTAGTCGCTGGCTAACTAGCTAGCCGCAGTGTTGTCACTAAGCGTGTGCCATATTTCACGAGAATAGAAATCAAACGTACCTTTATTACGGTGTCACGAACACACAGCTGCTGCAGGAAATCCGCGAAGGATTGAACACGAGGCAGCTTACATGAGTATTTGTTCGGGCTCGTTGAGGCTGTGGTTTGTGTCCAGCTGGCCACAGTACAGCAGCGCTGGGCTGGAGGTAAACACAGCCGAGCGGAGAACCAGAGGGAGAACTCTAGTGGTGGAATCCGACTTACTGCACCCAACGCCCGGGACCATTAAAGGGGCAGGCCGCCGACTTTACATGTCAAAGTCAATGTACTTCCTGCCTGGGTTAGGGTCAGATTACTTTGAAATTTACTGCTTTATTTTGCTCATATTACTGAATTAGAATTAGAGGGATGAAACCCTCTTTTTAATGGTCACTTTATACTTTTATATATATATATATAATAGAATGGGATGAAACCCTCTTTTAATGGTCACACATGCAGAGCACACAGTGACATGTGTTCTCTGCTTTTAACCCATCATAGTCCCAGGAGTCTAGTCCCAGGAGTCTAGTCCCAGGAGTCCCAGGAGTCTAGTCCCAGGAGTCTAGTCCCGGGAGTCTAGTACCGGGAGTCTCGTACCGGGAGTCTAGTACCGGGAGTCTAGTCCCGGGAGTCTAGTACCGGGAGTCTAGTCCCGGGAGTCTAGTACCGGGAGTCTAGTACCGGGAGTCTAGTCCCGGGAGTCTAGTACCGGGAGTCTAGTACCGGGAGTCTAGTACCGGGAGTCTAGTCCCGGGAGTCTAGTACCGGGAGTCTAGTCCCGGGAGTCTAGTACCAGGAGTCTAGTACCGGGAGTCTAGTACCGGGAGTCTAGTACCGGGAGTCTAGTACCGGGAGTCTAGTCCCGGGAGTCTAGTACCAGACAGGAGTCTAGTACCGGGAGTCTAGTACCGGGAGTCTAGTACCGGGAGTCTAGTCCCAGGAGTCTAGTACCAGGAGTAGTCCCAGGAGTCTAGTACCAGGAGTCTAGTCCCAGGAGTCTAGTACCAGGGAGTCTAGTCCCAGGAGTCTAGTACCAGGAGTCTAGTACCAGGAGTCTAGTACCAGGAGTCTAGTACCAGGAGTCTAGTACCAGGAGCAGTGGGCAGCTACTGTACAGCACCCGGGGAGCAATGGGAGTGAGGGGGGAAGGGGGATGTCCGGTGCCATGCTCAAGGGCACCACGACAGGGCAGGAGGTGAACCGGGACCTCTCCAAGTAGCAGTCACACTCCATGTTTTAGGTCTGGTCGGTGACTTGAACCGGCAACCCTACGGCTCTCAGTCCAAGCCCCTCCTGACTGAGCCACTGCCGGACATATTGAATACATATTTTTACATTTTAATAAATAATATAATCCATTGGTGTTCAACTGTATAATCTAATGTGAATACTTTTAGATTATACTTTGGTTTTAAATCCCATAGATTACATGAACTATTATTTTTTTAATATGTATTAAATAACAAACAAAAAATGTGAAATGAGAATGAGATGATGAGAAAATGTCAAAGTACCGCCCATAATGTTTGATTGACAGCTGATCTCAACAATCAGCTGTTAGCAACAAACATGGAGACAAAACACAGAATTTAACAAACTGTCGCTTAAAATACTTCTTTCTATTTAAGTGCCACATCAACCTGATGCTCTGCTGACAGTGAAACATCCACTTCAGTCCCAGTCTGTGAGATGTTTGTCCACTTCTCTCTCAGAACGTCCTGGAGTTCATCTGTGACTTGTGACACAGCCGCTGTCACTTCCTCAAAGTATCTGAGAGGGATGTTGATGCTGGAGGAGAGTGTAGACTCACTGAGTGGGGACAGTGAGGGGTAGTTGTGTAGAAACTGGTTGTGGTCCTCTGTGTGTGCGAGCTGCTTCAGATCAGCGTCTTTCCTCTTCAGCTCAGTGATCTCCTGCTCCAGCTTCTCCTGAAGCTCTTTGACTCGACTCACTTCACTTTCCTGCTGCGATCTGAGCTGCTGCTTCACATCAGAGCTTCTTTTCTGCATGAGACGGATCAGCTGAGTGAACATCTTCTCACTGTCCTCCACTGCTCTGTCAGCAGAGCGATTGATGACCTCCACCTCCTGCTGAAGCAGCTTCACATCTTTCTCTCCGTCCTGGATTCTCTGCTGGATGTTTAGTCGACTCCCCTCGAGCTCTCTCTGCCTCTCAGTCCTTTCTGCAGCTTGGAGTCCAGTCTTCTTCAGCTCCTCCACTAAAGCTGCTAACATGATGTTCTTCAGCAGGACAGGCCTCGGTGTGAAGGTCTGCCTGCACTGAGGGCAGCTGTCCAGTTGCTTCCAATCCTCTTCATCCCAGAAGAGTTGAATACAGTTCCTGCAGTAGCTGTGTTCACAGGGAGTCGTCACCGGATCCTTCAGAAGAAGGTTTCCTGGTCCAGCTGAACTCTTCTCTGTGAGAGTTTGTCTGAACAGTAAGAACGGGTCTGTTCATTTGCTAATCTTCATGTGTTCATGTTGGTGAACCCATCTGTACACATCAGTGAGGAGGGAAGAGGCCACATGTGCGCAGAGTGCAGCTGGATGAGAGCGGGAACAAGAGGGAGGCGTCATCCCGCTTTCATGCAACCCAGCAGGAGGGCTTTTCTCTTAAAGGGGCAGTACACGTTTAAGAGAAGTTATTTATCTACTGTCTATCTATCTTATTGTCTTATACTGTATGTTATTCTGTTGTTTCGGTGCACATAATTAACAACTAACTAAAATATCTGATGGAGATACAGCAGAAACTTGAAAAAGGACACCAAGTGAACATTTTCAGTTTTCAGAATCACATCCCAAAACAAGATGCTTTAATCTGTATTTCCACACCTTCAATGTGCGTGCAGGTTTGTCACATCAGGTACGTTCTGAGGTCAGACCTGCAGATTGAGTCAGGGTTGTTAACTATGGTCCTTAGCAACGTCAGGCTGCTGGGGTAGAAAACAAACCTGAATAATTGAGTGCGTATGAGGAACACGAGGAGCTGTTTCTGTACCACAAATCACAAGAGTAATGGATGGAGCATGTTTAATGTCCCAAGAAGGAATCCTCCCTTTCAGTTCAGAGCGCAGGATTATCTATTAGCATGTAGCGATCCGGTCAGAGCCCAGCGGTGTCATTAAGGTGCAGGATGGTTCTGCACAGAACCTGGAGTCTCACAGCTCACAACGTTTCTGCGTGTTTGTGGCTTCGTGAAGAGTTTGAACGCTGGTCGGGCTGTGACAGCTGGCAGACAGATGACTGAAAGGAGAATGCAACACAAGTTTCCAGCCAGTTGCTTTATTAATAAAATATTAAAATCACTATTAAGACATTGTAGCAATGAGGTTCTACCCTCCTTCGCTGTAAGTTAGTCTCGCAGCGTCGAAATAACAACAAACACATTGAAACTCACCGTTAGCATCGAGACCATTGAAGCATCCCCATGAGCTGCTTTGTTATGTTGCAGCAAATCAGCAGCAAACGATTAAACAACTGTAGAAAACGCCGAAGCCACCATGTTTCCTCGACGCCATTACGTGTGAAGCGTACGCACTTAGTGCCGCAAAACACCACTTTCTGATAACAATCCCACAATGCAATGTGCCAGATGTTATAGATGCAAAAGCTCACGACGCCTGTAAGTGATGGAGTGAACTAAAGATGATTAAGAGTCTGAGACTGCTCGCAATACTAATATATATAATTACATGTTTCTCTGTCTCAGCGACTAACGAGAAGCAATACTGAGCGACACTTTGTTGGACACAATCACAAACAAGCTCTCGCTAAAAACCAATTGTTGTCTCCTCGTTAGTCGCTTGGACGCAAACATGGGAACATAACGTCCAGGCTGAAGAGTCCCGAAGTTACGTGTGTAAGGTAGAAGGTGAGGCCCGGCGACGCCTCAGCACTCGGACATCCTCTCGAGTCGTGCTGATTGACAGGTGCTGGGCGGGGTGAAGACGTCGGGGTCGCTGATGCCCAGCTGCAGGTTGAAGAAGCGGGTGGAGGTGGTGACGCTGGTGTTCCTGGTGTAGGTCTCCTGCACCGGGTAGCAGTCACTCACGGTGTAGACGCCCACCCAGGACTCATCTGGTGGAGAGACCAGCCGACATGTCAACGTAGGGTTTGGTTATTTTAAACGTGATGAAACATTTAATACTGAGCCAGCAACTAAACAAATCTAAATCCGGCACTAAGTCATTTAGCAAATTGCTTAAAGCTGCAGAGGATGTTTTTAAGGATGTTTTAAAATCTATGTTTATTATATTCAGAAATCTTCCAGCAGCACTGATTTGATTCCAGTGTTGTTCACAGCTGTGTGTCCTGCCGTGTTTTCTGTATTTTAGCATAACAAATGCACCACAGCTGCGTTAAAAACAAACTCACGTTGGCGCGCCGGCTTCCTGTCTGACCACTCCTGAACCTCCACGTTGTCCGAGGGGCCTCCGATGAAGTACTGGTCCTCGAAGGTGGAGTTGTCTGGGACGTCGTAGGGATCCCAGGCCTCCGTCAGAGCGACCTTTGAGCAGTCCTTGGTCTTCTGGTCAATCTGGAACATCACCATGCTCTGGTACAAGTAGATGTACTCAAAGAACCTGCAGCAGACGGAGAGATGGAGGGAGGAGTGAGAAGGACTTCTTCAGGATCACTGATTTATAAAGCTTTAATACATTAGTTATTAACATCAATAAAGCTCTGATTAACTCTTTATAAAGCCTTATTAGAAAGTGGTCTATATTATTATTATTATGTATTAGTTATAATATAGTTATTTTTATATTAATATGCGTTCAATTTAAATGTTTTTTTCTTTCTTTTTAAGCCATTTAATTATTTTATTACACTTTTATTTTATATAGGTGGGACACATTATTTTCTTAATACCATACTATTGTAATATCTCCAGTGGAGATAGGGCGTAAAATGTAAAATATAAATAATAATGTAGCTTTATATTTACATTAGTTTAACGACATATTAACGGTGTGCATCAGGCTCTATTGAACACTTGATTCGGGCCTTACTTCTGACACGGGGTGTGTTTCTTGTTCTGCTGCAGGACTCGGATCCTCTGCTTCAGGCCGTCGTAGGAGACGGCGGACCGGCTGTTCCTCCCGGTGCTGTGGTCGTACATCACCCACCTGCCCTCCCACTGCAGCGGGGCGCGGCATGGCGCCGCCGCGGACACATCCAGCCTGGGGAGGCCGAGGACAGACGCCCCGGCGGCGGCCAGAAACACGAGCAACAGTCGGTGCATTGCGTCTGTCGGAGGTCCCGTTAGTAAGCGGATGACAGGCGGCACCTGCTGCCGACAAGCTGGCTGGAGTTAGACTCAAACACTTTCCGGTTGTGGATTTCAAAATAAAAGCTTGTATGAACCGTCCTATAATTTTAATACATCAAAAAGCTTTTTTTCTAGAACTTTCATTTAGAAAAGTAAACCAACAAGTACTATAGAAAACGTTTTCAAGTATATAGAGGAAAAGGAAATACTATCTGCTGAATAAGTATTGAAGATACTACATGTTTAACTGTTTTCTAATACTTTATTACTTTAATATTTACTCATATGAAGATAATTATCAGGCTAATGATATAGTACTGCTCATTTTAAATTATTTTGAATAGACACTGCAACCGATGATTATTCTCATTATGGGTTAATCTGCACATTATTTCTCCATTAATCGATTGATTGTTTCCCAAAGTGACACCTTCACAATGTTTTCTTTCTCCAAACCACCTGTCCAAATCTCAACATTATTGCAAATAAGTTAAACATATTCAAATAATTACCCGACAATCAAAATAGTATTCGGTCAATCGACTAATTGATTAGTTAGTAATCGTTTCAGCTGTAATTATAGAGTAGTTTAATTTATAATAAAACATATTTATTATGCTCTTCAAATGTTTAGTATGTAACTTCATCATTTGTAAAGTAACTAAAGCTGCCAGATAAATGTAGTGAAGTAAAAATGTAATTACAGGTGTAGAAGTAGAAAACACTCAAGTAGCCTAAAGTATAAGTACCTCAAATTTGTAATCAAGTAAATTTACCTTGACCTATTTAGTTATATTGCACCACTGGCATTGGACAAATGACTCCATTAATATTTGACCACGAATAAGATGAAAACATATGTTTAATATTTCTGTGCACTTCTCTGTCAATCAGCTGGTTCCGACAAAATTTCAAAATAAAAGTCTGGATGACTTGGCTTTTTGTTGGGATTTTAACGTAAAAACCTCCAATGATGTAAACAAAGAAAAGAAAAGCCACACCGAAGCCCCTTTTGTTTCAGCTGTTCTTTCTCGATCTACCATGAGGAAATGTACGATTTATATTAAAAGACATCTTCACTGTCAAATCAAAAATTAAAAGCCGTTTCGATCATACTTTCCATAGTAAATATAAAAGATTACGTGTATTAAACCTACTGAATTAATCAAAAGGTTAAAAAAAAGATCTGAAATTTAGAAATACATTTATTTCTGTGGTTGCAATTCTCCTCTCTGCCACTAGAGGGCAGACGTTCTCAGCGGTCGCTTTATTTCAGCGTCACGGCGTGGCTTGATGACGTCTCTTCTCGCCAACATGGGGAAGAAACAACGTGGGGAAACTTCCTCGTCGTCGAAAACGGCGAGTATCGTAAACCAGACAGAAGATTTTAGTTTAGTGCTCGCATCCAGCGACGATGAGGCGCCCGAAGAGGTTACGTTTGAAGAGTCGAAGGCGCAGGCTCTGCGGAGCATGAAGCAGGCGCTGCACACGGCCAGAAGGTAGCGAACTAGTTCGTGTGTATGGAGAGACCGCTACGCCAAACTCCATTTAAAACTATTCGACTTTTAATGTTTTCGTGATAATGGGCAGAATAATGACACCACAACGAGTAATTCATCACATATTTAGATTTCTGTGGGAGCTTTTGTCACCTCGGCGCGCACATTTAGCACTTAAGCTAACAATTGAACACCGCTAGCATAATGCGTGGTTTTGAGAAGGCAGAAAATCCGATGGTGTCTTGTAATGAAACTGTTTTTGGATTGTATGAATGCCGATATGAAGAACGTCTTCCATCAAGTCCGAAATTATATCATATCACATTTTTGAAGAGTAAGTTTGTGTGTGTGAGCACGATTCGCTATATTCGCCATTTTGTTAAATGGAGTTTGGTGTGATGATTCGACAAGAACGCTTCCACAGGACAGATTAACATTAAACCAGAATACAACAAATATGAGATAACATTGATTTATTTGCATTTCCATGTTTGCAGGGAAAAAGAGTTACTGAAAGAGAAAAGAAGGAAGAGACAAGAATTGTTCCAGGAACAGAAGGTGTGTGTGTGTGTTTTTAAAAATGTCTAGTAACCATTTCATAGACTTCTTGTAACTCTCTCATTTTTTTCTTAATTATATGGTCAATTAATTTTACATCAGAAAATAAATATTGGACTAATAAAGGCCACATATTCTCACATTTGAGGCTTAAACCTAAACATATTATATAATAAATATGATTTGGATGTGACACGAGACGCTTGTTTCCCACAGAAAAGGAAACGGTTACCGGCTGACGTGTTGGAGGAAATCGACTCGGCTGCTTCAAAGTGAGTTGACTGGTCCGACTGACGGGCAGGGTTTTAATTTGAAACGTTTTCTCCTTCACATCTGATTGATAAACACGTTAATCTGCTTTATTTCACAGGAAGCAGAAACAGTCTGAAGACGAAGGTGAGGAAGATCATTTCTGCCCTCGTGTTCACAAAGATGCTCGTACCGACCAAAGTCTAAACAATAAAGTTCTCAGATTTCCTGTTAAAGTTATTCATAAAGGATCTCAGGAGAGCTTCCAGGAGAGATCCATTTCATGCTCATCATCACTAAGTGCATGTTTGTCTTCTGTGCCACACGCTGCGGCCGGAGACCAACGTTTAGTTTGTTGGACCAGTTAACGAATCTCAGCATTTTAAAAGAAAAGGCCAGATGTTCCCAAATCATTCGTCAGGACTCGGAGTAGTCTCTGAATGTTTGTGATTACGGCCTCTGATCTGTAGGACTTGTGTTTTCAGCTGAAGAGCAGGAGGCTGAAGAGGAGAAGAGGAAGAGTGGGAAACTCTCCCGAAAGTACGTGAATCCACTTTCCCCCTACTGGTTTTGTCAGCAGTTGATTTGAGCAGCGAGTCGTTTGACCTAAAGTCTAACTGATCATCAGAGTAATAATCTCAACTCGAGGTTCTTCTCTCTCTCGTTAACACTTGTCCCGTTTGTTTGTCAGCCTGAAGGGGAAGTACACGGTGACGACGGTGAAGGTCCGAGCGTCAGATGCCTTCCAGAAGCAGGTGGCCGAAGATTTCATCCGGTCCCGACTGTACGGAGCAGGAAGCTGCAGGACCACAAGTGAGAGGGCGGCGTCCATAACACTGCAGCGCTAAAAGTGTTTCACATTTAACGAACAGTTCAGAAGAGCTAAACTGTGAACATGTTGACTGAGGTCAGAAAGTATTGGTCTTTAATATAGAAATAAAGATGTAGAAGCAGATTCCCACCACTGAGGCCGTCGTTAGTTCTAAACGCTTGTTCGACGCCTGCAGGCTACACTCTGTGGCAGAAGTCTGCAAAGACGATGATCTGTCTCAATTTGAGCTTTGCTACATTGACGTCCCGTCTCGTCCCACTGAGGTGTCCTCTCCCCGGGGACTCCTGCGGAGACGACGGCAACATGAATGTCTTTCAGTTTGCCGCTCGGCGAGTCGTCCGGCCGAATGTATTCACACGTTCTGTCCTTCTGCTCTCAGGCAACGAGCTGCTCTCCCTCCAGAACAAGAAGGGCCGAAACAGAAGTGCAGCGGTGAAGTTTGTCAACAAAGACTGGGGTACGTTCAGGGTCGTGTAATAACACATATTTCTTTCTGCTACTTAATAAAACTTCAATAATTAACGTTGATCCGTCTCAAACAACCTGAGTGTCCTACAAACCGTCTAATCTCTCGTCTCTCATCAGCGTGTAGCGAGAAGGCCAAAGCAGAGAAGTTGAAGAAGCGGTGGATCCACAAGCAGCAGATTCCCTCCTGACGACTGTAAACCCTCGACCCTCCGCTGCTCCTCCTGCACACGGAGCGATGACGGCCGTCTGGAACACGTCGTTTAAGCTTCGGGACAACAAATGATATGGACTTATGTGGACGCCCGGATCACCAAGAGTCAAGCTCCCGAGGAGAACGTGCAGAACAGACTGATTCACTGAACACGTTAATGTTGTTCTATAACGTTAAACATTTATAGCTGAGAATCCTTTTCTGTGAAATGACTAAATAAAAACTTGTATCTTTAACACTGAGCTGCAGTTTGAAGTAAACGGACCTTTAGTTTCTTTGTGTTCGAATAAACTTACAAACTGCAATAATATCGTTCGACTATTTTGAATGTTAGTTGCTGGTTTCAGAACTTCTGTCAATAAAGTGCTTTTTTTTTCTCCATTGTTGGCAATTTATCAAGTTATTTTAGTTTCAGCATAATTAAAAGATTTCCTGTACCGGATGGAGATCTGTTCGATCCCCTCAAAGATTTAATTAGAATTAAAGGCTGTAAAACAAAGATTAGAGAACTGCTCCCGAAGTTTAATATTCTTTGTAAATGCCTCAACCTGTGACTTCGAAGTATCATGAAACCTCCATGTTTTAAATCTTTAGTTTGCTGGATGTTCCTGGACTCTCGTCCTCAGGTCACCTTGACCTCTAACGAGCGTTGATGGTGAATGAATCATTTAATTAATGGATAGTCGTCTCCTCGTCTGTGTTTGTGTTCAAGGCGAGAACATAATTGTAAAGCAGATGAAACAGTTTGGAGGCAGCTCCAGGCGTCATGCAGCATCCAGACAAGTGCGACTCATCGTTTGTCATTTTTAATATAAATCTTTTCACCCTCACACAAATTGCACTTTTTTTTTCTCCAAATGGACACACAGTCAGCAGTGGACAACTTACTGGTTGACATCTTCCTTATGCACCGTTAACCGGCTCAAAGGAGGAGAAACAAAAAGAATAAAAGAAGAGACATCTAACTGGATCTTACCACCACTTTACTATGGCATGCATAGGTTTCAGACCGTACTCAGAAAATGACAACAGACACTTTGTCTAAGAAGTTTTCTAAAACGATGCCGTGACTGCGATCTGACAAAAAAAGAAAGAAGCGGAACCAAGGTACAGAAAAGCTCGATTCCACCATGTTGAAACTCCAGACCCCTAGGGAAAAGGAAAGATGGACGTCGCGTCCAGTGAAAACCTTCGGTATTCACCTTTCACGAACACACAGATGTGATGTCGTCTTCATAAAGTATTTGGTTCTTTATTCTGCGAGTGTGGTCGCCACAGTGCTGCTGACAATACTGAACGTTTTGTTTCCCCGTCGATGCTTTACAGAAACACGAGGCCGGAGAAGGACTGAAACGTGGCGAGTAGAGAAAGCTCAACGGAGGGACGATGGGGAGACTCGAGGGTCTTTCATACCTGAAAGATATTTTAACAGCAGCTTTAGAAATAATAACTAGACAGCAAAATGCTACCAGGGAGTAAACCAGCGTCTGAGCCAGTTTGAGGTCAATTATGGGAAAACAAAAACACATTTCAGCACTACCAACATTAAAGCAAACTGAAATTAAAAGCAATTTCGGCAAATAAATCAGTATAGAAATCTCCTTGCTGTTTGATTTGAATTCGTACTAATTTGGTCAGATTTTATTCACCAAAAAGACATTTTTACATATTTTTCTTCAACATTAGCCCCCTACACGAGGGAATTATTAACCCACCGGTGATGTTTGTACTGGTAATGTGAGTCATACGATATTACATCAGTCACTGTCGTGGTTTGAATCTCGCAGTAACATATGAAGCTCAGTGGTAACACGACTACTCGATGCTGTGAGTCATTTAGCGTTTCACTATTATCACTTCTGGAACTCTGACAGAAGGACAGCCGACACGAGCGAGTCTTCTGTCGCATAATCCAGGACACACAGTCTGGGCTGCAGACTCGCAAACCCCCCCCCCCCCGTAAAATAATGCAAATCAGTGCTAACTTTAGTGAGCCAACTTTAGTGAGCTAACTTTAGTAAGCTAACTTTAGTAAGCTAACTTTAGTGAGCTAACTTTAGTGAGCTAACTTTAGTGAGCTAACTTTAGTGAGCTAACTTTAGTGAGCTAACTTTAGTGAGCTAACTTTAGTGAGCCCACTTTAGTAAGCCAACTTTAGTAAGCTAACTTTAGTAAGCTAACTTTAGTAAGCTAACTTTAGTAAGCTAACTTTAGTAAGCTAACTTTAGTAAGCTAACTTTAGTAAGCTAACTTTAGTAAGCTAACTTTAGTAAGCTAACTAAGGCGTCGCATTAAGCCAGTAAAGTTTGACTTCCAAGTATAAATTCACCCGATCTTCTGCATCTCAGGGCCAGAGAGCAACGAGTGTTTCTTTTACCCGCCTCAGTCTCGACTCGTTCACATGAAGGTAGGAATGAAAATAACTCTCGGCTATAAATGCATTTCACAACTTTAAAAAGGATCTTATGATTTAAATAAGAGCTATTCGAGTGTTCGTACTGGGTCGTTTATAAACCTCAAAACAAAAGTTATTCCACGTTCAGACTAGAAGCCAATTAGCCTAGCTTGCTAGCTTCCACTATTCGAAGTCAACAAAGGACAAACTAATGACACCAAACTGACTTGTTAAAACAGAAAAGAAACGTTTGGGGGCTTTAACGCGACAGCTATGACATCGTGTCGTCAGTAGCGCAGCACACAAGTCGACAGCGCCTCGCTGAGCGATGCCGGCTCGGAGGCTTGAAGCTTAGACACGGTTTCCAAAAAAATAAATCCAAAAATACTTGAATCTTCTTTTGAAAAATAAAGGAAATGTGAAGTTGTAGTTTTCTGACACACAAAGTGAGAAGAACTCAAAACGCAGAGCTCGTTTAGAGGCGGACTTCATAGCGGAGCTCAGTTTTCCTGTTTTTCAGGAGTTCGAGTCTGAAAAGACTGCGATGCTGAAGAAAACAAAACATTTAGTAATGGCGGCCCGGGGTCGGCTGGCTGCTTGGACTTTTCTATTCTAAACTATGGAGGAGGAACAAAGAGACATTTTGGCTCCTGAGTTCTTTGTGGGTTAAGGATTAGCATAGACATCGATACGAAAATAAAGATTAATAATGTTTGCATCAAACCCGCTGTGCAGCTGGGGGGTAACAGAGACCATCGCAGGGTTCCTACGCAGGGTTTCCATTCGAAGAAGCTCCAGACTTTGTCCAGAAGCTTTTTAAACTTAGTTTCCCATTAATTGCCAAATCGAGGCTGAAGTAAAGACGGATCACTTCATGGCTCGTACGCATGTGTGAAGTTCCACAAA
This sequence comes from Cottoperca gobio, assembly GCF_900634415.1. Lineage (NCBI taxonomy): Eukaryota > Metazoa > Chordata > Actinopteri > Perciformes > Bovichtidae > Cottoperca > Cottoperca gobio. The sequence goes on along the minus strand of NC_041371.1, from coordinate 1,747,717 downwards.
TCTTTCAGTTTAGTTATGTTTTCCAAAACCTGGAAATGGTCGTGCGTAAGAACCCTGGAGAAAACAAAACAGGAGACACAGAAACGTGAACCGACGAGGAACAGCCAGCACGCTTCAGGGTCACTGGTCTTGGTACAAAGCATTTAAAGGATTGTGTGTTTTTGTTGGTTTTTTTCAATGATTTCCTTTCATTTGATAACTAAATATCTCACTCTATTGATATAATTCCATTTTGTTAAATTCATATATAAACGTTAACATGTACACACGCTCGTCACTGGTGATCGGGACCTTTATTATAATAACTGGAACTTGCTCCTGCTGGCGCTCAACAAATATGCTGTGAATGCAAGTAACAATAATTAATATAATGATAATTAGAATAATAATAGTCATCGTCTGCGCCATGCCTTGTAAACCTGGAAAACCTCAAAACAAAACAAGAGCCAGGTACACTACTCCCCCCTCCCCGCGCGCTTCACAGATGAAAAACTAAAAGATTGACAACAGGGAGCGTTGAGTTGAGACGTCGATTCTTTCTGGCTTCTTCAAAGTCCCGAGTCCACATGCGTCACACAAACCTCCGACGATGTCTTGAAGTGGGTGGATGGTGGGGGGGGGGGGGGGGGGGAGTCGGTGCAGGGGGGGGTGAAGAGGGGGTGGGCTATCCCTAATGGAGCCTCACGTCGGTGTTCTAGCGCTCAGCAAGCCTCGTGGAGATGGACTTCTCAATCCTGTTTTCAGCGTCAGCCTGACTCCGTGTGCACGCGTGTAACTGGTGAACCAGGTTTACAGGGACCACGCTGGCGGGCGGTCATGGCGGTCATTCGTCCGTTTTCTTGTTGTTTCTTTTTTTCCTATTTATCCATTTATATTTGACCAGGTTTTTTTTGTTGTTGTGTCAGTCTGTCCGCCACGGTTGGATGCCCCCAGGTATACGGGGGTTGGGTATCTGCGGCGAGTCCACACGAGTTCGGCTCTGAGTATTTTCAAGTCGGCTACTCTTGGTTGGCGTCCCCGCTGTCCGTCAGAATGATGTAGACGCAGCCTCGCAGCGCTGGAGGTGGGGGTTTGCGAAGCCAACCAAGGTGGGAGGCGTATTTTCATATTTACGATGGAAAGGGAGGTGTGTGTGTGTGTGTGTGTGTGTGTCTGCAGGTGTTTTTATTTTTTTGTATGTATGTGGTGCGTGTTATCAATCTAAAGATCTGCCCAGAAACGACTTTGTGTGTTTGTGTGAACAAGCTGAAGCGAGTGAGGTATTTAACTTTCGACTACTTGTTATCGTGCAGAGGAGCGTCTCCTCAGCTAACAGGACTACACTGATGGAGGAGGTTGAAGGAGACATTTTTGGACAGGCCCTCAGAGTGTGTGTGTGTGTGTGTGTGTGTGTGTGTGTGTGTGTGTGTGTGTGTGTGTGTGTGTGTGTGTGTGTGTGTGTGTGTGTGTGTGTGTGTGTGTTTGTATGTGTGTGTACACAGGGCTAGTGCAGGTAATCGTCCACAGAGGCGAAGGCGCAGGAGCCGGTGCCAGTTCGTGCCATGATGGCGAGGCACTGGGCGGCCTGACCCACGGCCTGGGCCAAGGGGGGCTGCTTGGGCAGGTTGTGAGTCTCTGGGGAGAGAAAGGGGGAACAATGTCAGGACTGCAGACAACAAAGAACAGGAGTGATGCTTCAGTGTGCTTTGACCTTCCCGACGCCTCATGTGGTCAGAGTTAAACACATTGAATGCTGACCTACCTAATATTGCACTGTTGAGAGTGGAGCAGACCGGCTCTCTCTGAATGGCGTCCAGCTGGTAGCCGACTGGGCTGCTCCAGGGGTCCGAGTAGGCCAGCAGGCTGAACGCATCCTGCAGCAGGAGACAAAAACAACAGATCACATTAAACATTAACCGTTTATCTGTTAACAGTTAGTTGTGTCTTGTTGTATTCTTTCACTTAGAAAAGTTGCACATTTTGTGGAAACTTCTCTCAGAGTCCGTCTGTTAGTTAGCTTAGCACAAAGACTGGAAGCAGCTAGCCTTGTACAGTGTCACGGTGGGTCATGTGACTGTTTCTTGGCCGAGACCAATAACTTCCTGGTTGCCTGAACAAACACAAACAGAAACTCACAGGAAGACGATTCAACCAGCAGCTTGGATCCAAGTGATTTCTGTTACCTTGAGCATCTTCTTGTTGGCGGAGTTCTTGCCACACTCGCGGCGGAGATGTTCGCTCATGCTCTGGAGCTCCCTGCCGAAATGGATCATTCTCTCGATGGCCGCCTGGCTGCCGCCGCACAGCTGCCTCTTGGACTGAGCCGACTCCACCTCTGCAGAGCCGCGGCCAGTTCGGTTTGCAAAAGGGTTTTGTTTTAATGTAGAGACGAAACGTTCACAGCACAAAACAGACATTTAAAAAGAAAGAACGATACCGTCTTCATCTTGCAAAGAAAGACAAGTGCAGAAACCTTTTGCTCTCCAGTAGTTCATCCCAGAATGATTGATGACCCCCCTATCCATTAACCGCCCCCCATCAAATAAGATGTACACTTCCTTTTTGTCTCCCCTAAATTCTAATATTGATTATTATGCTGTTTGTATTATTCTAATTATTATTATTAGTATTTATCATTTATATTACATATTGATTATATTAATTTAGTATTTCAATTCTTATAATATCTTTCTTATTATTAGGCTGCTACATTATGTTATTATAAAAACTCAAATTCTCTGAGATTGAAGTTACATAATAATATATAATACATAATAATAAATATTATATTATTAAACAAATCAATTGCCCTGATACACCATGTACCCAGGGAGCAAACAAAGACATTTTATTAAGGAGTGTTAAGCAGCCTCAGAAATGTGAAACAATTTGCACTCTCGATAAACGAGCACAAAGGAACAAGTCTGAGGCGCTGCCCCCCCGCCAACAGAACCCCGTGTTTTATTTTATATAAATATATAGCGCCAAATGTGCTTTTTTATTAAATAAACCAAACGCTTATGTTATTTATCTAATTTATGTGCACGTTTCCGTGTTTACTGCGTTGCTTTGCGTATTCACATTCTCTCTGCTTCGCGAACAAACGAGAGGAAAGGAGAAGAGAGAACTACAAAGTGCAAAAATGTAAAAAATCCAACACATTAATTATAAATGGAGCGACGTCGACCCCAACGTTCAGAAACTCAGGCGAAAATATCCACGTTTCTTTAAACACACAGCCTGAATCAGCAGCAGTGATGCAGGTGTTAGCTCTGCTGTTAGCTCTGCTGGTGTTAGCTCTGCTATAACGTTAGCTCTGCTGATGTTAGCTCGGCTATAACGTTAGCTCTGCTGATGTTAGCTCGGCTATAACGTTAGCTCTGCTGGTGTTAGCGCTGCTGGTGTTAGCTCTGCAGGTGTTAGCTCTGCAGGTGTTAGCTCTGCAGGTGTTAGCTCTGCAGGTGTTAGCTCTGCAGGTGTTAGCTCTGTTATAACGTTAGCTCTGCTGATGTTAGTTCTGCTGGTGTTAGCTCTGCTATAACGTTAGCTCTGCTGATGTTAGCTCGGCTATAACGTTAGCTCTGCTGGTGTTAGCTCTGCTGGTGTTAGCTCTGCTGGTGTTAGCTCTGCAGGTGTTAGCTCTGCAGGTGTTAGCTCTGCAGGTGTTAGCTCTGCAGGTGTTAGCTCTGTTATAACGTTAGCTCTGTTATAACGTTAGCTCTGCTGGTGTTAGCTCTGCTGGTGTTAGCTCTGCTGGTGTTAGCTCTGCTGGTGTTAGCTCTGCAGGTGTTAGCTCTGCAGGTGTTAGCTCTGCAGGTGTTAGCTCTGCTGGTGTTAGCTCTGCAGGTGTTAGCTCTGCAGGTGTTAGCTCTGCTGGTGTTAGCTCTGCTGGTGTTAGCTCTGCTGCTACGAGCAGCCAGAGTGCAGCTCTTCTGCTGCTGGTCCATGTCCCAACCAGTGTTAGTGTTTTAACATTAATTCAGATTAGTTTTATTCATGGTGTATCTTTGGAATAACATTAATGCTTTCGAGCAGTGGTGGCTGAGGGGGGCGGCGCTTGTTTTTATTTTTCAAGCAGCACTTTATCGCTCAGCAAAATAAAAATAAAAGTCTAAAAACACACAATGTTAACTTTATTCAAATGCACTCGACTCGTCCAGCTCGTGCAGTTTGGCATGTTTCGTGCTGTAATGCAGCTCGAGAGCCTTTTCCATGACCGCAAGCGCGTCCACACAAACACTGGCCTTTTACTTCCACAAAGAAATAATCGTTCGTCCATTTCTCCTGGAACATTCCGCATCCACCTTTCTCTTTGTTACACTCGCCATGCTGCTGTCAATGACAGTCTCGTTTAATATTGAACCTTTTGACATGACGTGACCACGTGATGACACGTTCCACTAGTGTTGTGTTCAAGGACCCTGACCTTGGCCGGGAAAAACAGTCACTCGCCGGTTATATTCTATATCTGACTAGATTTGGATTAATTTTTTTGGAGTAGATTTTTTGCGTATGTTTATGAATTACCTCGCGGGCCGTACACACAAACGCCCCCCAAAGACATGTGAACGCCCCCTTTTCTAAAATATTGCTTCCAGCGCCCCCCTGACGTCCTCTGACCGCCCCCTGGGGGGGCTCTGCCGCCCCCGTTGAGAACCCCTGATGTACGTGCTGATCAAAGCTCAAATTATGTCACTAATACTTCCACAAACACTCCACTCACCCATGTCTGCGTCGCACTCGTCGGGCTCGGTGATGTGTTTGGAGCTGCCGTTGAGGAAACCATTGGAGGACGATTCTGTCACTCCGTTGGTGAAGTGTTCAACCTCCATGTCCACGTCGCTACTGAGGGAGGACACGAGGAGAAGGACAGAGAGACCGTTAGTGTGTGCGACAGCTCACAGGAAGTCTTAAGGATTGCCTCTTAAATTATCCGAGCAAGAAGTCAAGAGTTGTGCAGAAGGAGTTTGGTCAGCTGTGTGCTCCGTCACACCTGCGACTACACCCAACAGTGATGTCAAAGTGTAGCGACGCGAGTCTCTGCAGCAAGTGGAGAAGTTACACCACTGCTGTGCTCGCTCTTTAAAACTTAGTTAAAGGCAAGTTGTGCTATTAAATAAAGTTTGTTCTGCATTATCTTTGAAAGGAGTTAATGTGAATCAGAGGAGCTGCGGAGAAATAAAGTAAGAGAATTCATTCTTGTTGAGATCACAGTCATTTCTTTCAGTTATGTAGATTTATGCTTTTGAAGTTAATGTGGATTTAGGTTCTGTGCGTTTCTGAGCATGAATTCAGCTTAGTAAGCTAATTGAATGGAAGGTTGTCCGTGCGCGTGGCGTCTCTCAGTACCTGGTTACGGGCTGTTGGCTGTGGCTCCCGTTGAGGCTCGTGTCAGACGCTGGGAGGGTGGAGACAGAGGCGGGGGGGCAGGGCTTGTGACTGTGAGGGGAGGTGCTGTGGCTCTTATTAGACGTCACTCCATTACAGCAATTGCTGTCCAACCCTAAAAACAACAGAGTATTAAAGTGACGTATATAAAGAAGACTTTACAGATGAATCCTCCTAAACTAAACGTGCTCGATGTGTTCCTCACTCTAACATTTTAAATGGAGCAGCTCTTATTTCTCGCAGCAAAGCTACAATTTGTCAAAGTGATTGTAAACTCAGCGTCACTGAAGAATCTGCTGCCGAACCTTGAAACGGATGAAAGCTGGTGACAGTTTGTGGTTCAGGAATCAGGAATAATAACTCCATGTGCTGCATTTCTGCTGCAACTTGCAATTAAGAGACAGATCTGCGTCCATAACTTGAACCTTTCAGGGCTGAAGATAAATGATCGTTCAGTGCACTGCACAGATACTGTTAGTGATTCAGACAACAAGGGAAGGAGGAGGTCATAGCTGCACATACTAACCACGTTTTGCAGAACAGATAGCAGGCTGTAAAAAGGTCATTGTTATTTATACATCTGTACCTGGGAGGAAGGGCTGGGAGCTGCTGGCTTTGTGGCTGGGGCTGCTGAAGGGCCGGGGGGAGCCGGGGTAACTGTCCTGAGACTTTGGGCTGCGACCGCCAAGACACCTCACCTCGCTGTCTGTCCCATTCACCATCTCGATGAACTGTCTCACCCTGTGGGGGGGGGGGGGGGGGAGCATGAAAGGGAAGCAGGTAGGAAGAAAACAAGCCGCAACAAAGCAGCGAGGAGACGGAGGAAGATGGGAAACAACAGATCAGAGCGAGCGGGGGAAAAAGAGAAGGATGTAGAGAAAACAGGAGAGAAGAAGCAAAAATGAGCAAATACAATAAAATAAATTTAATTATTATGGGACAGACACAAGAGTAGTAGGAGAGTACAGCAAGAGAAGCGACAACAAATATTTAAATCTGCCTCGTGAGATTCTTCTTTCAAACAATCACCATTTCTTTAAATATCATTGAAATCTTAAATCTCCACCACGACACATTTATCAGTTTCTATAAACCAAAGATAAGCAGCTGGACTTTGTTGAATTATTGTCTCTATTTGAGTATTTTTAAGTTACAGGCTTCTAAATCATCGAATATGCACTTTAGTTCAATGACGTGAATATAGAAACGTAACTGCAGCCACGCAGGGTCTTACTTGAGCATGAAGAGAAGGTCTGGGTTCCTCTCCAGCAGGTTGGGGTAGAGCTGCTGGGTGGTCTCGATGGCCTCGCCCATCCTGCCTGACAACACCAGCTTCTGGATCTCTGCAAACCAACAAGTTTGTTTTTGTTGTGTGTGATGTCCAGGTAGTTTGTTTTAAATTATATTCAACCACATTTTCATACAACGAAACTTTTATACTTTGCCAATATAATTTATTTTACATTTGCACGTCAGAGAAATGTACAACATTCTTCTTCTGTGGTGTTCATGTTCTGACACATTGCCCCGTAACATTGCAGGCACCAGATGGACTTCAATATCTTTCCTTTCTTGGAATAGCAATTCTAGTTTTTTAACAGAAATGGATATTACTTTTGGTGACTATACCTTCTTTGATTTCTGTGAACAGCAGTCATACTTGTATGTATACACATATGAATTTCACTATGAAATAGTGAGAACATTTCTAGTTCTAGTTCCTATTTTCATCCTGGTAGAAGCATCATTTGGAAAGAAACCAACACAGACGGACTCACTTTGTCTGTTTTTGATGGAGGCCAGCTCCTCGTGCACGGCCTGGTCTGTGGATTTGGCAAAAGCTTCAGCCGTGGCACAATAGCTGTGATGCACCAGGTAGGAAGCCACCATCCTCACAAGAGACAAGAAAGGAGAGGTTAGACAGAGAAATCATACAGAACATTTTAAACAGCTTTTCTTCATCTCGACACAAAGAAATCATTTGTCTTTAAATCTAATGAACAGGAACACGTCAAGAAAAGCACGAACACCAACCTTTATTCAGTTTCTCTAAACCATTTATTTTACTTGAGATAAAACTCAAAGAAACGGTTTTACAGTTTGGGTAATATTTGTATTTGTTCGCGTTCATGTTTTTGTTTTTCTCGTTTCTAATTTCTTTGATCGTCTGAATCTTTGTGAGAATATTACAAACGATGACCAAAACTACAAAAACAGGTTATAATAAACCAGAATATTCCTTTAAGTACGTGTGTAAGATAACTGACTAACACATTAAACAGACAAGAGGGCACGGGAAGCTGCCCCCACATCAGCACTAAGACGACCCACAATGCAACAGTGCCGATTAATATTTGCACACAACCAGTTCTAAAAAAAAAAATCAAGTCTGATGACGCCTCCAGCTGTGTCTGCAGGGAGATGCGTGATCATCGTGGTGCTGCTGCTCTACGGAGACAATATCACTTCACATCCACCAATCAGCAGCGAGCGCAGACAACTTCCTGTTTTCAATCCCACGCAGTCAGGAGACTTTCCTAGATAAAAGGCACCGGGCTCCCTGCACTCCACTCCACCCTCAACCCCAATCCCCAGCAAATGGAGATTAAATCCATTCAGGACAAGTAATCATAGCAACAGTGAGCTAATCCCATCAGGGCATGGCATGAAGAGAAACCGAGTCCCACAGCTTTTACTTCTGGATCACGGCTCAGATGGAGGCGTCCATCTGGGCCTCGATCCTCGTCACGTCAGCAGTCATTTCCTGTCACCTACAATATCTAACGCTTCCTTTTACTCATCAGCGCCCGCGTTCATCAAATAAATTACAAAATAAACAGTTGGTGTCATAAACGTGTGTTCACAGCTTTGAGGAAATGTAAAGTAGACCGTGAGCTGAGAGACTTTTTACTTGAGTTAACGACAGCGAACAACAAGCTAACATCACTGCTAACACCAGCACCTGTAACCACGGTAACCGTATACATCACAGGCGACAAAAAGCCTCACGATGCTTAGAAGACAGACTGATATGTTTCCTCCTTTTGTTGACTGAAATAGAATCACCGTTGCTTCGTATTCCAATCCAAACCTCGTAGTGAACTCTTATTGTACCGTCTTACTTCTGGATCATGGACTGCCACTCGCCCTCGCGCTCTCCGATGGGGAAGCGGTCGATCTGGGACTGGATCTTCGTCCTCCACTCGCGCATGTAGTCCTCAATGTCGAACACGAAGGGGTGCTGGCCGAAGTTTGCGTCCACCACCTCCCCGGGAGTCTGCAGGCCCACGGTCGGGTACAAGTTAGGCTGCGGCAGGGGGGGGTAAGAGAGTAAAGAGTTAAAATGATGCAGGAGAGAGAGTTTGGGAATTTAATGTGGATCATCAATCATAACAGGAAATAATGAGGAAAACAGGAAGTCTCAGGAAACAAGCTGTGAGGTGACATTAAAAGGGCAGTCAGGATACAACCATCCATCGTTGTGTTTATCGTTCTCAGTACAACCTCCAGACAAATGTCTCCTCCAGGGATTAATACTGAATCCAACTGTAATAATGGATTACATGGAACCAGCATTAATCATGAACGGAGCTGAAATACAACCATCTTGCTCAAGCAAACATTGTTCAAACAGGAGGACTATTTGGGACTATTTTCACGCGAGGATTAACACACATTTGGTGTTCTGGTGCATAATTTACCAGGAGTACGTTGACATAACCACACCGAGTTATTCAGTCGGTCGAGTCTGCGTTATTTTCAGTGAGCACACAAGCAGTTCATTTCTGGTTTCAGGACTTCATTCAAACTTTCCACCACACTATACGTTACAGTGTAAGTCAAAGGGTTAAGATGGGTGGTGATGGCCTAGTGGTACGCCTTCCAAACAAAACACTAGAAGGTCGGGAGTTAAATACCAGGCTGCCACCATTGTACCCCTGAGCAAGGTACACAACCCTGACATGGAGACTGTCCCTGTACTTAGTTCAATGTAAGTCGCTCTGGATAAGAGCGTCTGCTAGATGACCTGTAATGTTAAGTATGCGTTTATAAATTGTTCCTGGAAACAGCTGTTCTGCTTTTTTTCCATGATGACATCTGATGATAGCATGAGGAGATGAACAGAGAGAGATGAGGACGCTTGTATGGGCACATTGTTCTACCGTCCTACCAACCGAATCACAGTCGAGGAACTGGTGACTTACAAGAGATCTCCATCTACACTCTCTTCGAAGCCACCAGACTCCTTTGACAAAACATCATTTTAACTTGCAAAACCCGGCCCTGCTGGTCTACCGAGCGGTAGAATCTGAATCATCTCTTTAAAAGACACCAAACTGAGGCCGTGCCATCCGCACTATCCCTTTAAGGGTTGGGGAATAAATACAGTAGATTAAAGTCCAAACAAAAACAGTAGTACAAAAGGTGCGTGTGTCTCGTAGTCATGGTCCAATAACCACATAGGTCAGCTGTGCCGAGGTGACGCACTTCACTGCACAACTCTGGAGGAACATGAATGTCTGGCTCACAGCCGAGCCTGTTTTGCTGCTCAATGGATTATTGTTGTGGCTAAGACTCTTAGTTTCTCTCTCTCGCTAAACAGCCAACCTCGTTTTCATCTGCGACCGAGCGAGAAGAGAGGGGGGGGGGGGGGGAGAAATCTTAAAAGACAAGCGTCTCCCTCACATCTCAATGCGGTTAATACATGCATGAATCCCATTAGAATTAATGTCCTTGTGCTGTGGGAGTCGTTCACGTAATAAAGCCTGGGAGCCGACGGGAGTCCGACTCGCTGGACGATGAACCACAACAGCACCAAGCAACACAAGTGACGTCCTGTTCGGACACACGCGGGATTCAAAGTGTGTTTTAGTATCTAAACCTACAATTCTTTGGCCACTTGGGTGCAGCGGAAACAAGCTGCAAGCACGGCTCTGCTACATATGCCTTATCATTTTATATTATAAGGCAAGAAAGGGTCAAACGGTCGTCTCATTACACATCCAGCAGACACGACGCAACATAAGCATGTCTGCGTCAGAAAAGCCCAATATTCACTCTTCCTTTAGCTCCGTTTTCCATCTAACATGTCTGAGAGTAAAATATCTCGAGCGGGTAGAGTCTCTTTGGTAAATGACAAGATAACAGAGTCAGGAATAAATGATCTCACTTTACGTTGTAGTCACTGGCGTTAAACCTCATTGCCGACACCTTTCCCTAACGTTTTGGCTTCTAGTAGTTAGAGAACGAAGAGAAATAAACAATTGTGACATTACGTATCTTAACATAAGCATGTTTTTATACTTCTCCACGTTGCTCTTTGTAACTAGACAAATATAAAAATACTAAAGTAATTGTACATAACTTTCCTGCTTTTTTAGACGTACAAAATGGTCCCAGTTTATCAAAATGACAAATTATTATTATCAATCAATAGCACTACAAACACAATACTATGACCATGAAACCATGTAAAGGTTTAATTTGCTCTATACAATAAAGATCAGAGCCGACTAAAGGAATACCAGACATGTGGTTTAAAAACTCATTTTAAAATAAACTCTGATGCGACCTGCTGGTGTATGCAGACATGTTTCTCCCACGTGTCCAATTCTTTCCCCCATCTAATGAACCCCCACTCCCCGATCCTTAACATCTAAACCTCACAAGTTTTACAGCCTCCGAAACATTTACAGTGTAAACATTTGGACATTGAGCAGCAAATCAAACATCTCATGTCTATAAAAAGCCTCACGTCAAACAGACAGTCCTGATTAATTACGGAAACTAAAAAGATTACTTGACAAGACAGAAGTGAACATAATGTGGGAACTTACTGGAAGGTCTGTGAAGGCAATGCCTGCAGAGGAAGAGAGAGAGAGTCAGCATGAAGGAAGGAACACGGAAATATTCATTTCTCCCTTTTTGGTTCCCAGAAACACAGTGTGTGTGTGTGTGTGTGTGTACTGTATTTGGTTTCTGTGCTCTTACCTAGGCTGTGGCCGTTCTTTGTGTAGAAGCAGGTGTTGTTGATGAGGTTAACGCAGCAGCCAATCACGTCTCCTGTTGTAAACGTGGGGCCGTAGGGTTGCCCGGTGCCGGACGAGCAGAAGGAGTGCCCGTCATCTCCGTGGTAACCATACGAGTGCTTGTCCCAACCTGAGGGATGTGAAGTTTCAGAATAAGAGCGTTGAGCAGGTAGGGAACAGATGGTTCATTCTTAGACTACAGTTAAAACCAAGACAAAAATAATAAAATGTAATGTGTTAAAAGAATTCCAGGAATGTGTGATTAGCAGCGACGACTCCAGAAGCAACAAAGCCTCAGAAACACGTGTTCACTGCACTGAGAATTTGTGAAGACAAGACTTTTAACTAACATCATTTGAACTAAATGTGCTGTTGCAGTGTGACTGCGTTATGACACGGCTCATCAGTTTTCAGGTCATTTATTTGTCTCTCTTTATTTAACCCGAGTAAATATTAATTGTTGTTCCAATAAGTTTCACTGTTGAAGAAAGCTTTTGATCTGAAAACAGTCTGTCACCAATTTATTTATACTTTTTAGACACAAGTACATTTTATGCGTTTGTGCTGGGAGTTTTATTTCTGGAGGAAGCCGCCTCTGCTGCAGCTCGGTCGCTCTCGGGGCCGTTTTAACTTTAGAGACCAAGCGGCAGGACGTGGCGAGCTACTGCAGAGTTAATCCTGCAATTGCCACATTCATCACTGGAGGAGAGCGCTCAGTTCTGAAGCAGCTTGTCACCATTAGTGAGTTTTCATTAGCATCTATACATCAGCCTGGAATCTGCAGTTTGTTCCTGTTATCTTTGAAGGACGGGACTGGCGCTCCGGGGCGGGTCCAGAGCGGTGAAGGGGTGAAGGGGCTCCTGTTTGGCCTGATAACCACTGTGTGCAGAGCGAACATCTACCAGCGCTGTCGTAATGACCTCATGTCTTGGCAGAGACAACAGGCAGCCAGGGAGCAGCAGCAGAAATCTTTTCACAGTGAAAAGTTGTTGATACCAGTTTGGAAACTTTGCATCGATTTAACCAACTGGCAGAATGTTTTTCTTAATGTGGGAGGGTTTACCTCGTAATCTTGTTTTCCTTCTTAAAGAAACTTAAACCATGACATACATCATTGTTACACACACTGTTTGTTTTGCAGATTAAACAAACAAGATATAACCTGTCAGTGAGCTTTATAGCTGCAGGTGGAAGTTGTTACTTTTAGACAGAGAAGCTGCTTCCAGTCTTTGTGTGAAGATAACAGAGCGACACCAACAACCATCGTTATGTTTTGATATGCACAAAACACTCATTGGTTCACTGATATTGCCCCGGCTGCGTTAAACTTTCTAACCTGGACCCAACACATCTCAATGTGTTGATTGGCTGTTTGTATTCAATGTGTACTTTGATAACATAAGAAATGTGAGCTGCGTTACTCCTGAAGAGCTCAAAAATATTCCTTCACTGTACAAAACAGTGTGTGGCATCTGAACTGTACTTATTTTAATTTACTAAACGTGCAGAAGGCTGAAACATTCTCTCCCAGGTGAATGAAATTTACAATACACATCACAATTCTTGAATCCATGGACAGGAGAGATGGTCGAGAGAATGGAACCGCCACATTCACGTCCCTGATCTCTCCGGGCTTATCACACCTGAAGAAATCCCGTTCCAGCGACAACAAGAAAACATGCAAATGCGACGAGATAACGGACACGTAACTCATTGAAATGAAGCGTCTCTCACACCTACACCCAGTGCATCCAAGGCCGATCTCCACCAGACAATAAGCTCAGACAAAATGACACCCACTCAAACACAGCAAAGAGGATCTCCGGTATAATATACAGGAGAAAGAGACACAAACAGACAAATCGTTCTCGCAACACCCAAAGGCAGTGACATTGCACACAGAGAGAAAACAAACGCACACATAGTGTCGTCTTACCAGGGAGTCTGTTCATGTTCACACCCTGAGCCGAGAGGCCGATGCCCATGTACCTGTGGAACAGACGGTTTATTTAGACACAGTGAAGAGAGATGGAAGAGTAAGTGACCCGACACTAAATCATACCTGCTGATAAACACCCCAAACATCAACAACTTCCATAACTGTAGTCGACAAAATGGCACGACTGTTCGTCATCTAAGAGTTATTTTAGTGGAGGACAGTCGTACTAAGAAGGCAAAACCCCAGAGGCACATTTGTGATTTGTGATATTAGGCTATATAAACAACCAGAACAGCTGAGGCTGACAGGAATTCATTAATGTGTCTTATAAACAAGCGTGAAATGTTGACCTGCTGGAGGCCCTAAATGAACGGTCCAGTGATCGCCAGTTCTCAGGATTCATCCTCCTGGGACCCTGAATGTGTGTATGAAGAGACGTGACGTGTACTTCTGTGTGGCTGAAGTGTTGGACTGACAGACCAACAGAGAGTCGACCAGATAGTGTGGCCGAAGAGGTTTAAATATTTAATTAAACCTTTGAACAAGATACTTTCTGTTTTCTAACCAGTACACACACACACACACACGACAGAATCAAATTAAATGTGTGTGTATTTCTTTGTGAAAGTATTCAGACATGTTGTGTGAAGGAGGGTCAGCGGTCACACTGAGGCCTTCAGATGACTGAAGTCTCAATTTAGGATTACAAAGTGACCTCCAGCCCTGTGAACATTTCACTCATGCTTTCACTTTATTAGATTTCACAACCTCCTGATATGAATTTATAAAAACCTTATTTGCTACACAGGACATGGACTGGATGAACTAGACTATAATGACTCATCATAATGAATCACAATGTGGAGTATTACAGAGTTGCCAACGCACTACTTCAATCAGCATTCATATAGTAGAGTGCAAAGAAGTTGAATATGGCTAAGAACCTGTTTGCCTTTAGATCAAATATTGACTACATCACAATATGGCAGCACGTTGAACGACTGTGTATTAAGAGAAGAACAGGATTGTAATCTCTTGGGGTTGATTAATGATCGACCATAAAAAGAACCAGGGCTTCCTTCAGGAGACAAACTGAACTGCCTCCCAATTACCAGCACCAGATTCATAACAACTATTGTACAGTGTGTGTCTGGTGAAAACGCTGACGCAAGCGTATGTCTTTAATAGCAAGCAGCTACAATGAGTCACAATGCTGCGTAAATCCTCCACTTTTCAATTGTTTGGGCTTTTATTGTTACCAAACTAAACTTTGAGCAACTCTCCACATTGTGAAACATCATCCTGCATATGATCCCATTATTAGCTGTGATAGTTGAGTTTGTTACACTAAATTAAAGTCAATAAAGCCCCTTCAGGTTTACGTTTATCACACACCCAAAACAATAGAAAATTATATTGGATGAAATCAAAAGGACAATTTTTCATTCGCCCAATTTCATTTACTCATGTTAAAAACATCTCAGAGTTCATTAGTGTATAGTTCATCTGCGCTACGAGCCGAGTGCTAACATTAGCATGCTAACATGTTAACATTCTGTGTAGCATGTCAGAATTACGAACATTTCACATGTTTCACATATAACTGAACAAAATATTGTTCATCTCAGTACCAGAGTGTAAAAACACCCGAAATATTAAATGTTTAAGAGGTTTTACTTCTATCCCCATGACAACTTAATGCTAACATTAATGCCCATCTGTTCTTACCCATCTCGGCCTTTGCTGATGATCTTCACCTCGAAGTAGTAGACCCCGCAGGCTGCTGGGATGGGGTGGGTGGCCCGTACAGATGCTGCATCTTTAGGGGTTTTGCCGTGACCTTCAGGTGAGCATAAAAACACAGAAGCTTCACTTCTTAAGCTGATGATCATCAATTTTGATTTGCTTTAATTCAAAGCCCAGTGCAGGATTACATATAGATTTTTAGTGCGGGTGGCTGTGGAGAGGATGAAACCCACACACCTGTCAATCAGCCAGCCAGATTAATCAATGAGTTTAAGAAACAGAGAGCACACCTCAGCAGTTTTCAATGAGAGCCATGTCTTTTAAAAAGGCCCCTATGTTTGCCACTTGTGTTTTAACTACACGTGAGATGAGGAGGAGCTTTTGCAGAGCCTATACATGAAAAACGTTTTCGTAGTATTTTGCTTTACGTTTTTTCTCCCAATATTTTGACAGATTTCCACATGAAACAGGGTTTTAAAGTGGAATATGAAAAGGGACGTGAAGTTGACATATGATGCCATTACTAGACGCCTTTTTTATGAACACCCCTGAGCGATTTGAAGATCATCACATGAAAAGGTTCTGAATCTGGACCTGCTGTGTTCTGGGCTGTGAAGCAGCTCATCCCGTCGGTCCATAATCAGCTAATCAACACTATTATTAGGCGTCTGACACTAGAATTGTTTACATTGTAAGATGTTACTCAGCAGCCGTTTGATGTTATTACAATACGTGGAAAGGTTGGTTGTCATTAATAATAAACTGAATGTCATGATCAACGTGTGTAGCGTTAATCTGCTGATCATGTTCTCAATTAATCACTTAATTATTCCGTCCATAAAATGTAAGAAACAGTGGGAAAATAGTCACAACTTGACATTCAAATGTCATGTTCTGTGGAACAACGATCTTTGAACACAAAGTTATTCAGCTTGTTATTATTGAGTACTAGAAAAACAAGCAAATATTTGCATTTTAAGTAGCTGGAACTAGTGATTTTGCTTAAAATGTATTATTTTTTTGCGGGCCTTGTATTAGTGACTGTTTTTTTTTTATTATAAAAAAGCATCTAATAAAATATCCTCTTAAATGGGTTTTAGATAACAAAATGTTTGCTGATTGAATTTATTTGGCACATGTAATTATGCAATAGGTACAATTCCAGTGAAATGTAATCCAGCAGTTCCTTTAATTTATGCATTAAAAATATAGTAATATATACATACTTTTGTGTGTGTGTAGTAAAGGTATTACGACTCAGATCTCATCCAATGAGTGCCAAACAGCACATTTAACAAATTGCGTGACTGTTGAAGAAGATGTTATCATCTTTCGCTTCCTGGAGATGGTTCATGTAAAAGTTTGTTTGAATGCTGGTGTTACACAACATCTGTATACCTGCTAGGAGATCTCAGAGGTCTCTATACAACAACCTGGATTGGTTGCAGAAAATTCTAGTTGTAAAAAAGGAAGTGTGTGTGGTCAGACCCAGAATAGGAGAACACACCCAGAAAGCACAGTTGCACCTTTTTTTTTTTTGACTCTAGCCTTTTCTTGTAGGCCGACACTAAAGATCCTCCTAGTAGCTAAATAACTAGTAAACCTGAACGTCACTTAATATTAAAGCCTTAGCAGCATAGCACTACATGTGCAGGTCATGTCATCAATAACTACTTAACTGGAAGTCTACCATTATTCTGAGTAATTTGACTAAGGCTAATCATGATACTCGACACTGTATTTCCTGTCATTTAAAAACCTAATAATGCTACATTAGCCTACAAATAAAAGGCTGTTTAGCTCATTTAGCTAACGTTAACCGGGTTTATTAGGTGACTCATAGCCTAACCATCCTTAGATATACCTTGTGTATGGGTGGTTCCTGACATAAATGTAATTTGTTATATTTCAAAAGATAACCGGACAGATTATCCGTCGTGAAAGCTTCATGGTGGCAGTTCATATTGTTGACAAACTGGTTAACAAGGTAGCGGGGAAGCTAACGAGCTAGTAGGTCAATTGTGGATACACCTCGCCAGCTGGTCGGGTTGCAAGATGTCCTCTGCCTTGTTGTTGATGAAGCCACTAGCCTAGCCTACTTTGTTTTTAGCCACAACGGCAGCTGGCTTTGATCCGCTAACCGTCAAGCTAAGCTAACGATAGCCAACTTGACGTTAGCCTTGGGCAATAAAGTGCTTTAAACTCGAGTGTGTCCGTGTGTCATTACCTTTATAGTGTACACGGAGATTGTTCTGAGAAAGCCCGATATAGCTAAACTTGTCCTTCGGGCTCCAGGAGCGGGGAAGCGGAGTCTCGTTTTCATTAACGGCTGGATAGAGCCGTCGTAGTCGCTGGTTGAGCTCCTTTTCCTGATCGTTCAGAGTCGAGTCTCCGTGGACAACAACAGACATTAGAAACCCACAGCCCGACGACTGCCCAGACATGGCTTCGACACGGGTTTTAGTTAATTGGCTTGTCAGTAACAAGCCAGGGCCACTTGTGTCCGTCAGTGTCAAGTTTTAAAGGGAGGTTTAGCAAAGCGAGCTAGCAGGCTAAGCTAACTGGCTTCGCTGGTCGCAGGGAGGCAGCCAGAACTGGTTAGCCGAGTAGCTAACCCGTTTAGCTTGGCCAGCAAAGGCAAAGCGATCGGCTGAAATGGCTCAGGTTTACATTAGCTGATACAAAGCCACAAATAGAGACAATATAAGGAGACTGCCTGCCGCGCAGGATGTGAAGAAGGTAGATAAAAGACAGAGGAGCAGGTCGACGTTGGCGTAGACGGATGGAGTAAGTATAATGAGCTCAGCTAGCCTCGATCTTTTGTTTGTTGTCGGAGCGTTATCCGCAGATCTGATTGGCTGAGAGCAGCTCCACTCACTTCCTATGGGAACGTGACATAAATACTCAGCATGAGCAGTGAATGTACAGCAGATGCACAGCGTTGTGTTTAAAACAGGACACAAACTAAGTCATCAGCAGTAGTTTAGTTACAAGGTAGATAAATCATCAGTATTATGTAATCATTACCTATTCCTAGGTACTATACATATATTATTACTGATCCTTTGTATCTTAAATCTTCTATTTTTATATTCAAAGACAAGCAGCTTGCTATAGAGTAGCATTATCTACATGACTTGTCAATTTTATTAATATAGCCCAATGCCTCAAGGGGCTTCACAGTTCAGATAAGAAAGAAATCCCCCCCCCCCAAAAAAAACCTTAATAAAAGGAGAAAAAATGGAAAGAGCTCCAGGAAATGCAACTGAGGAGGGTGTGTACAGAATAACCAACATATTAAAGTTCAGTATAGACAACCATGATGACAAGATAGATTATACACATATGAAGAATGGAGGTGGGGGGTGTACAACCGGCGCTGAACAAGACATGTTTATGAACTGGAAACACAAACAGTGAGTAAAGTTGTAAGATGAAAACATGAACAACACCGTGGTAGCGACCTGTCAATAACAAGGTAGCCCCGCCCTAAGGCCCTGCTATATGATCTATTTTACTCTAAATGAGACCATAATTTACTAAACGAACATCATGTTCTCTTGAAGAAGACTTGACACTTGAGATTGAGACCATAAACTCATCATTAAAATGTTTACTGGGGTAATAATTCAAGTGAGAAGTAGGTCATTTTCTCATAGACTTTTATACAATCGGACTTATTTTTGCAACCAGTGGAGTCGCCCCCTGCTGGATGTTACAGAGACTGCAGGTTTAAGGCTCTTCTGCATTGGCCTGCACTTTTCAGACCCGGAGTTTGTCGATTGAGCAGAACCAGAGAGAAGTTTTATTTGTAATGTTTATAATGTTTTAATTTTTACTTTTAGGAGCTGAAGCGTGATTTACATTTATCGATATGTTTGCCTACATCTCAGGATTTCATTAATTTCTGCAAAGAAAACTAAATTAAGTTGTTACTTTTAAAGTGCAGATTCTTTCTTGGATATAAACTTAAAATTATTATTATTATTTTTTAATCCCACAGGATAAATGCACAGGGAGGACCTGAACACAAGCTGCTATATTCACAGAGCTTTTATGCCAAACGACCTCGTCCTTCATCAGAACAAGTTAAAACCACCAAAGAACTAATAGAACAATGGCCTCAGGGACAACAAAATACTTACTTTATCAAAAAAAGGAGCCTATTAAGTATGTATAATTGTTCAAATAAAAACACAATACAGACAGAGTATTGTATTAAAGGTTCCTACAAATAAAATACTCACAGGATCCAAATGTGCTGGTTTTACATAAACGTTAACTGTAAAGTGTTTCAGTTGTTCTGCACTGTTATTGTTATGCATTGAATATAATGTGAAATATTCTTAAAACATGTCACTCAAACAGGGGTCGTCAGTTTACTCATTGATAGGAAAGAGGTCCATTAAGGAACAAAGGTTGGAACCACTGCTGTAGAGACATTAGCATACAAACTTACCACTGATTAAATGACCCCAAACTAATAATAATTCAGGGCCTTTGGGACCGGGGGTCTCCAGCCTCGGGACAGTGTCTGGGTGGCTACCACGCCCCACACTATAACAACAACATATATAAAAGAAGCATCATTCAAAATGTTTGGCAGTTATACATTCTTCATGATTGCCAGGGAAGTGAAAGCAGTCCTTTAAACATCTTGTTTTGTCGTCCAGTTTGTGTCTGACCAGAGTTATGAGCTCGGCTTCAGGCTGGACGGGTTTTTCTTTCAGTTTGGCTCACACAGCCTGTGAAAGTCTCTCACACCAACATGTGGGAATGTTCATTGCATCACTAAAAAGGAATCTGAAATGATGTTAGTGTCCCTGTAGGGAAACACTTGCTCACATTCAGATCCAGAGTCACACACGGCTGTTTATCATCAGCCAGACGAATGTTGTAGACGGGGGACGAACTGTTCTGTTTGTTTTATATCCTGCGTGTTCAACCAGCAGTGAGTTTAGCAGCATCATGTCAGTGATGGAAGAAATACTTCAACATGTAAAATAATAACTTAATGTCTTTGCAGCACAAGGGAAAGTCCTGGATTCCAAACCAGGTTTGGAAAGTACATTCACTCAAGTACTGACGTACATGTTTGATGTATTTCTTTTACTTTACATGAGTGTTTGTATATTATGCTACTTTATACTTCCTTAACTTTTTACTCCTCTATATTTACAGCTTGTAGTGTGTTTAAGATTTCACATAGGAAACACTTGCTGAGTGTATGAAATGAACACATTGTTAGGTTGAAGCTGTTTCTTAAACCCAACATAAACCTTTATTTGATCAGTTTCCGTGTACATGGTGCATCCTTCTACATTGATTTGTACTTAATTGAGTTACCACAAAGTAAATACTGAACTGGCAACTAATACACAACACACACAGAGTGTGTTTAAATAAACCCCCCCGGCCCCACGGAGGGGTTTTCTGACTGCAGTTCAGACGTTATGAAGTAAGTTGTAATAACTGCACGATAGTTTAATTTGACTTTCAAATGATTTGCGTAAACACTCCTGCAGCATTTGTATCATCCTTTGACTCGACTACGTTGACGCATGAGGGAATCTGACATTTCTGGAACATCACTTCAATGATTTTTTCCACTTTCCTTTTCTTAGACATACAGAGAGACAAAGGGAATCTGGTGAAGCTGCAGGATCATCAGTCATCCTGTGTCACCAGAGGGGAGCAGAGCCGTCACAGCGCCCTCTGGTGGTTCAGGCTGCACCTCCCCATCGAGACAGATAACGCTTCAGTACCTGAACACAAGAAGAGATCCTTCTGCTTCTACAGCCAGTTTCAGATTGATTTTAATGTGAATTACTTCAGCTTGATATCCCACCTGCTCGGCCTGCTGGCTACCTTTACATTTTAGAATAGATTTTAAGATCTTATTGATAACTTTTAAAGCTCTTCACTGCCTCCCTTTATACCCTGAGGGACTTGTCCGAGGAAATAAGGCAGGCTGAGTCAGTGTCCTCTTTTAAATCTCCACGTAAATCGAACATTTTTTAAAAAGTATTTCCTGATTTTACTTGAATTGTATTTTTATTTATTTTATCTTACATCACTGGAATCTTTTCATCAATTCTTTTAAAATGTAATTTGTTGATTTTAATTTGCTGCCTTGTGCTCCGAGTAAAAATAAAGATTTTGATCATTTTCATTATAATTTGAGTCACAACGTAAAAGACGGATCTAATAGTAATAATCTTATGCAAATGTTCAATGTTAGTCACATGAGAACTAATACTGAAAGGATAACGATAACGATTTCTATAAATATACATTCTGTTGCACTTTCCTCGTCCACACAGGCGACATGAACACCTGCGTTAACGATGTGATCCCTCACCGGCTTCCCACCATCGAGGGGAACGCAGGACTCTTGGTGAATGTGGCAGAGCAGCATCCGGGAACAAATTATGTGAAGACACTACATTTACAAAATACCTGCACGACATCTCAACATATTTGGGGAAAGTAACTTTGACTCTTTACGAGTGAACACACCTGAGCGAGAAATGTAAAGAGGAGCTCTGCAGCTTTAACACCACCTTTACCTGTATATGTGTGAGCTGCTGCTTCCATTGTGAGGACACTTACTGAGCTCCATTAGAAAGTAATGCTGCTGATTTCAAGAAGTGAAATGTTAAAGTTGATATTGGATGAAGTTATATCCGCAGGTGTACAGGTGAGATTTGGGGATTTTTTGCTTCCAGACTTATTTTTCAGACGGGCAGAAAGAAAACATCAAAAATCCACATTTAGGAGTTTATTTTACTAACTTTGTATATTTGCATCTGTAGATTTCTCCTAAATTCACCAAAAGTTAGCATTTAATAATACTTAAGTTGCTTATCAACATAACATAACGTTTTAGAAATACAAGAAATAATAGTTGTAATGAAGCGGGGGAGTGTCGTGTTGTGTCCTACTCACCTGCAGTGTCTTGCAGAATGAATGGATTTTTTCTCTAAAGGAGCTTTTTCTCCCACTCTTCAGCAGAAGTCTCCACTTCAGCAGCACTTACATACACCAAACTTTCCACTTTCATTCCTCTCTATATTCTGCAGCTTTGTGCAGAGGGCTTTGTTCACATGTCACTCACAGCTCATGTTATACAGCTTTTTATTCCAACAAAATTAAACAAGAGTTTTGAATCTGGCTTCATCCAATGTTCACATTTCTCTTCTGGAAATGCAAATGAGCAGAAATGTAATAACATAAAACCTCATTTGCATATTGAAACATAACATTTCAGCTTGTAATAAGATGTTTTTATTGTCTTAATGTAGGTCAACGGGGGTCACGTTATATCTACTAGTTACATTGTCTCCCCTCAAGGCTTTAGCTAAACAGACACTTTGAGCTCTCTTGTGATTAGTCGGCTAAACAAAGCACAAATTAACATTAATAATAATGAAAAGCCCTAAACTGTGAGCTCCATTTGAACATAATGTTGTTGCTCTCGTCTCCCGTAAAGAAAAGGAGCATGTCTTTCTGCCCTTGAAGCGTTTACATGGTCAGTTACACAGTAACATCCCCATCAGTGAGTTCTGGAGATCCATTGTCGAGCAAAGCGTTGCCCATTCATGTGCTCCCATTATGGTGGCATGCAGTCCCATAGCTCGTGGCAGATACACTGGCAGAAGCCGTAGATCATGATCATGACGAGACTGACGGGGACCAGGCTCACCAGCAGCACCCCGAGCGTTGTCCTCTGCATGATGAGCAGGTACACCCCCATGGGCAGCGAACTGAAGTACAGCAGCCCCAGCACCCACACCAGCGCCCGGGCCGAGGTCTGGCACAGCAGGGCCGCACAGTTCCACACGGTCCACCTCTGCGTGATGGACGCCATGGAGTCCAGACTGGACGCGCGGTAGCCCCGGTTTGATATGTGAGCTCCGTGACGGTGGACGTCTTGGTTGGAGGCAGGCATCGGTGGAGGCTCCATGATGGTAATGACCACAAAGTTAGGGGACCCCCGGATGGAGGAGTAGGTGGTGGAGGAAGAGGACGCGGACGAGGACGAGGAAGGGGATGTCACGGTTGGGTTGCTTGCCATCAGCGAGCTCAGGTGCCTGGGGCTGAGCAGCAGCTCCGTGGTCGCATCCTGGTTGAAGCGGAAGTTCCTCTGGTTCCTGCTTTGGAGGGCCAGCGCCGCCACCAGGTTGCAATCATCTGGCAGGCTGCTCACCGCCTGCCCCGGCAGTCTGGTGACGTAGCGGCAGAAC
Source organism: Cottoperca gobio (assembly GCF_900634415.1). Taxonomy (NCBI): domain Eukaryota; kingdom Metazoa; phylum Chordata; class Actinopteri; order Perciformes; family Bovichtidae; genus Cottoperca; species Cottoperca gobio. Next base: position 1,724,390 of record NC_041371.1, on the reverse strand, counting down.
GGGCACACAACGACGTATGGAGGCGACTCACCCAGGTCGAGGATCTTAGTGAGGCATTTGGCGCACAGACGGTGGCAGCACTCGAGCACTTTTGGCCTGCGACCCCCGAGGTTGTATGCGCAGTAGCAGATCTTACACTCCAGCTCCTCTGTGCTCAGTATGTCCACGTGGCCAAGCCCGCCACCGCCTCCGCCATCCTCAGTGCTTTGCAGCTCAATCATCATCCTTCCCCCGAGCTCTGTGCTGCCTCGGGATCAACAGAAAAATCCAACCGAAAGCTGGAGTCCAGGCTCAGCAGCGAGGGACACGGCAAGTATCCCATAGATGGACACGGTGACAACGGTCCACTCCACTGAAGGTCTGGGGTTCATTGTGGCCATCCAACAGGCTCCTGCAGTGTGTGCGTGTGTGTGTGTGTGTGTGTGTGTGTGTGTGTGTGTGCGTGTGTGTGTGTGTGTGTGTGTGTGTGTGTGTGTGTGTGTGTGTGTGTGTGTGTGCGTGTGTGTGTGTGTGTGTGTGTGTGTGCGTGTGCGTGTGCGTGTGTGTGTGAGAGAGAGATTTGGGAGTTCATGAGGGAAGTCCCTCGTGAGTTCTGGCCTCTGGGGTTTGCCTGCCTCTGAGCAGTTGGGATAACGGTGCTTCGTTTGGGGCAAAAAAGCCTTTCATGGGACATGTGAAAAAAAAAAGAGAGAGAGACTAAAAGAAAGACACCAGAGAGAGAGAGAGAGAGAGAGAGAGAGAGAGAGAGACAGAGACAGAGAGAGAGAGAGAGAGAGAGAGAGAGAGAGAGAGAGAGAGAGAGAGAGAGAGAGAGAGAGACAGAGACAGAGAGAGAGAGAGAGAGAGAGAGAGAGAGAGAGAGAGAGAGAGAGAGAGATAACTGTTAACACAGCATTAGAAGAGAACAAACAGGCGAAGGGACAACAAAGCAAAGTCTGTACAAACCAGAGCTGGAATTTTCGAGCCTGATCTTTTGTTGCTCAGGGAAATTCAGTCCAATTAGTGGCTGACACACAAGCACACGCACGCACACGCACACACACACACACACACACACACACACACACACACACACACACACACACTCACACACGCACACACACCACCTAACAGACATCTACGGTTCTCTGTTATCGGTGTGTGAGAGTACAACAAAACATGAATGAGTGCCTGCACACTAATGTTTAAGTGTGTGTGTGTCTATGAGTGTGTGTGTGTCTATGTGTGTGTGTGTGTCTATGTGTGTGTGTGTGTCTATGTGTGTGTGTGTGTGTGTGTGTGTGTGTGTGTGTGTGTTTCAAATCACTGTTATGAAGATTTGTTCTTCATAAAACGTATATCTCAGCAGATACATTTCGAGATCCCTATTTTCTCGTACATCTTTGTTTCTGTTACAATATGAGACTTCTGGTACAGTTCTGGTTTTGCACTTTAAGTACAACCAAAGGATCGACCGACGTCAGAAACCACAGAACATCTTCACATATAATTCAAACTCTTCAAACATGGGTTGAATTCAATGCTTGGCTCATTGTTACAGCTCATTTAATATCTTCTGTGTGTAGTTTTGGGTCAATCTTTAATTGATTAAAAACATGTTAAAAGCATGTTTGTTGTATGTGGAGATTTCAACACTTTGATAAATCAGCAGGGGGAGTTTGCTCAGTTAGATGTAAATCATTGCACCTGCAGAGACGTGCATGTCAGCAGATCCATCACAACTGAAAAAACAAACTGTGATCTGGTTGAAAGCTTGTCAGTGGGCTTTGAGTGTTTGGCCAACACAGTGCAGGTGGCCTGTGAAATGAGTCATCATCGCACCTCGATTGCCGTTACTCCCCAAAGTTCGTTGCTGAAGCCAAATGTATTGTTCCTGTGACTGCAGGTATGTGTGTGTTCATAGTCGGACCGTTGGGCTGGTTTTATTCTGCAAATTCAGTTGCATTTGGCAAATTGGCACGTGCAAAATGGCGGGATTGTGACCAAAAGCATGCGTGCAGCACTTTCATCATTGCAGTGTGTGCAGGCTGACCAGCCAAACTTGTCAAAATGTTAACTCTGCATTGGTAACCCCTCCTGCCTCACAACACACTGTGTACTTTCTCTTGTTTGATGAATCAGGAACAAACCGCCCAATTATTCAGATAACAGCAGGTGGATATAAGGTCTCTCACCGCCAACGGTGTGGTTATAAGCACTTTAACATAAAACATGCAGAAGATACATTTTAATCAACAAAAACAAACATTAAAGGTAATTTGATTCAAATTTATAACAAATGTTCATGCATCATATGTATATGTATATATAGGCCGATATGCATGCCTTTATACGCTTATATATAGTCACTTAATTGTAGTACTCATTTTTTCATTTTTAGAGCAGGTTATATATTAGTATAGTAATGCACAGACACATGACGTCACACTCCAATAAACACACACACACACACACACACACACACACACACACACACACACACACACACACACACACACACACACACACACACACACACACACACACACACACGAACACAGTAGCTGAAGTCTCGAGCTGCTTCAAGTCAGAATAAAATGGGACTCGATAAGACAGGAAGTGTGGTGATGTGGCATTTCACAATAAAAGGCATACAATGAAAAAGTACCATTACAGCCACTGAAATTAAATTCAATAACTTCCCAGAAGTTATTATTTTACTTCAGGTGTATTCTTTACTTCCATGCGTGTCAATGGGACATTTACCAAAACATAATAAAAATACACATCTTATAAAAATAGATAATAATAATAATAATTATACCTAAGTAAACAACAGTGTTGGGGAGTAACTAGTAGCATGTAACGTGCAGTAATTAAATGACAAAATACACGTAATCGCAATTATTTACAGTTTTTGAGAAAAGTAAGTAAGTAAAGTTATATTGAATATTTTTTAATAAAAGTTTGACAGTAATCAGTGTTGAGGTAATTAAAATAGTTACATTGCTTATTACATTATTTGTTTACAGTGTAACTAGTAATCTTTATCCTTCTCAACACTGCTGAACAAATAACAATAATGTAATTTAATGTCCCACTGCTTTTATTGTTTGTCGTTCCAAACGTGTTGACTTTTATTTTGAAAACACAGTACCGGAACTACTATCGTAAACCGTTCCGTCAGCTTGACACCGATTCTCTGCTGGAGGAGCGGAGCGGCAGAGTGCGAGGGGCCCCGGTAGTCTTCCAATGCTGGGGAGCCGGGAAACAGGAACCGCGGGCAGCGGGGATGCGGCTGCCCGGCCAGCGGTGATGCTGAGCCGGGCACACCGCTGGGAGGAGACGCCTCCTGGCCGCGCAGGGTGTCGTCTCACCGGCCTGGTCAGCTGGAAGCAGAGACCGTGCAGGACTTCAGCCCTGTTTGCTGCAGCCAACACGGTGATCTGGTAGGAACCATGACGCAGGGATATGGCACAGACTGAGAACACTGTACAGGAACAATTATATAATATGTATTATGTATAATAATGACCCCAAACCTCAGTAAAACATAATATTTCCTTTAATTAAGTTTACAGCAATCTTGTGTTTTTTTCTTTCCTTAGTATAATAATAATGTTTTTAAGGGCATACAATGACTTATTACTTTAATAGGTACCAATAACCTAAATAAATGGTATTCTTTACATCTCATGCTGCCACTATAATATTCCTAGGGCATTAAAAAAAATCTGAAGTTTGTAAATACTTCACACAGTTTATTAAAATGTTATTCTAGTTTATTATATAAATTCACAATAACATCCCAATATACATACTCAGGGCCGCAGCCAGGAGTTTATGCCCCCTCCTCCTGCCACAACATACACATTAAAAGAAATATATAAATGATATTTTCTATACATTTAATTTCCCCACACTGCCAGGAACTAAATTAAATACTAGTAGGGAAATACTAAAATCTTGGACACTGGAATCAGCCTTTAAAACATCCACTATGTTAGTTTTTAAATAGTGTAGTAGTATCCCAGGCTGCTAAACAAATCACAGAATATAGCAAGGAATAATATTTATTTTTAATAATAATTTGTAATTTATGTGTAATTCTTTTAACTCCTCCCCAAAATGTCCTCTGTGTCATAGCTTTTCTTTGTCATTTGTTTGTAAAATGTATATTCTTTTACATAAAGTACTGAAAACCCATGTTTTATATCATAAGCTTTGTAATCTTGAATCCTTTTGATTCTGAAATAATTATGTAAAGAAGCAAATTATGCAAATCACAGTATAAGATAGGATATAAGTGGCATTGAAATGCTGAACAAAGTCCATTCGATGAATAGTAATCAGCTGTGAACATCCATCAATGCACCAACAAAGATGACAAACAAATATGAACGTCTCCCTTCAAACATATGCCTTCATATAAGCGTTGACCTTCAAACCGAACAACGCTGCTGCAACACGACGCTGTAATAAACGTAACTTTTGTTTCCTCTCTTCAGGTTCGTGGCCTTCAGCTCTCTCCGAACCTTCAGCCTCCTCAGCCTCCTGCTGGCTCTGCTGGTCGTCACCGTGACCGCCAGAGACTTCGCTCGCTCCAGATCCACAGGTAACAACAAAATACCTTCATTTATATCATGCATGCATCTCAGAGTCTCTTTTACAAACTTAATCTTTTTAAATAATCTAGTTCAAGGTGTCTATGTAGCTCACAGCAAGATGAGGGTGCACAAACTTTAAAAGCCAGAGACTGACGAACACATTCTGTCCACGACACACCGAATGCTGCAGCTCCTGATAGTTTCACCAGTGTTGTATGAGGAAGACAAACCCAACGGTCTCTTACAAACTGCAGCGATGCACGCAGAAACCCGGAGCACAGGCAAATTGTAACGCAGCTAACTGAATAACATGGCAGCAGTTTGACGTGCGGCCACATGATTTCACCCTGATGGAGACTCGTTAGCCTGAAGAGAAAGGACGTCTGACAGGAGGATGAGACACAGATGGTGACTCATCATCCTCATCACTGCTCACCATTGTACTGCTATTTAGACGCATATTCCTCCTGTCTGATGCTTTTAAAAGCTTAATGAAAATAAGATGAAATGTATCTATACCAAGAGAAAGGATAAAAGCTTTTTCTTTACGTATTACTCAGCACTAGAAGGAGCAGTAATGAAGGCCAATTAAAGGGACAGTGGGGTTGTATTACCTACAGTAGATGACGCTCTGCACGTACCAAGTTTGGAAAGAATTAGGGCCCTTTAATCAGTTTAAATGTTCTCTATATTTAGAATATTTTCCCTGCTTTACCTTGCTGTCCGACAGTTCTTTCTGACGGAGAACTGTCGCCATCCATCTCTGCTCTCGCAAAAGCCACCAGAATCCATTGAAAAAACCATCAATTTTACTTTGCAGAAAACTAGGCTTGCTCTTCTTCTGCTGCCTCCATCGGTTAGTTCGCTTGTGTATTTGTGTGACTTTAGTTAGTTCAGATTCACCAAAGTCACACAATAAGATAAACAAGCTAACAGATGGAGGCAGCAGAAGACCAGCAACCTCCGTGTTCTGTGAGGTAAACTCGTTCTTTTTTTCAATGGAGTCTGGTGGCTTTGGCGAGAGCAGAGATCGCGGCTTCAGCTCCCCGTCGGAAACACTGGATATCGGTAAAGTGGTGAAAATATTCTAAATATAGTGTACACATAAACTGATATTGATTTTATTTACGTGTCTAAAATACATTTTGCTGCTGCCTTCGTCCTCAGCAGTACATAGCTTAGCTTCCGACACACTGACTGTGTATACGTGCATCATACAACCCCACTTCAAAACATGCAACTTTCCCTTTAACAACTACAAATGTTGGCTGTGCTTTTTAAACTTCTTTTACTTTATAGGCCTACTGTATTTGTATTGATGTAGACTTCCTGAATGTACAGAACTTACTGCTCTGCTTTTTAAATGATTATTATTAATGATGATAACAATAATACGTATAATAAACCTCGAGTGTGATCACAATACAACAAAACATGAACAACGATCCCAGTAAAGATCCCCCGAATAAAAAGCCAAATTAAGTAGTTGTAAGCAAGTAAGTATGAAAACATTTAAAGTGTTTATGAATGTACAGTATTTGTTATTAAAACTTCTATGAATACATCATTTATATTATCATCATTTATTATCTGTTTATACAACAGCTTTATATTTGATCAGCCATTTTACTTTTATTATTATTATATTTCCAGTGATGATGAATAATAGATGTCTTCTCTCCTGCAGGAGCTCACTTATGGCGCAGCATGACTGCAAG
>NC_041371.1:1643086-1713086 GCF_900634415.1 Cottoperca gobio | reverse complement strand
ACTAATGTGTGGATTGGTAAACTTTGCAGCCTCACACATGATCGTGCTTCACATTAAATAGACACAATCTTCTCTTGTCATCAGGTGATTCCCAATTCTAGATCAGTTTCCCCTCCAGTTGTACCACAACATCTCCAGTGTCCTGTGTACTGAACATTATGTTTACCATAAAACTAAAAGTGTACCATCTGTGCGACTTCCAAGAATCTTTATGTGTAGTAACATCCACCTGCTTTACCATGAACATGACACAATCATGTGAGAAGCACTTTTACAGATTGTCTTAAAACACAAATCAAATCAAAATGTTTCAAATATTTATACATTTTTCCTGCAGTGAAACAGTTCCTAATTTTAAAGAACTGTTTACTGCACCTCAAGGTTTTAGGACACAGGAATATATAAATGTATATGTAGATATAGACAGAAGTGACCTGATAAAAAAAGCTTTGCTACTCAATCATACAAAACTCATTTTTATTTAACATTTTAGGAAATACGCTTTTTGTTGCTAAGAGTTGAGAACATCGATGCCACTCTGATGTTTGCTTAACATGAAACTACTGATGGAAGAACCAAGAAGTAGTAGTTTGATGTATTATCCCTCGTAAAACGACTAGTTGTTGTTTGAACTTAGTGAACTTGTTAATTAGTTGAGCTTTAGAGGTGCTGGTAGGATGATTTTGTTACCTTTGGACAGAGCTAGCTAGCTGTTCCCCACGTTTCAAGTCAGGCGGCTCCTGGCACTGTAGCTTTATATTTGTCATACTGATATTGGAGTGGTATCAATGTTCTCACCTGACTCTCATCGAGAAAGGGTATTACCCGAAATGTTGAGTGTTTAGGAGCCCTGTCATCAGCAGTCACATGACCCCTCTCCTCCTGATGTCCATGCCATGTCACTGACACAGGAGGAGGCGGGTTTGGGAGGTTGATGGCTTGTTGGTGTTGGGGTTGGTGGTTGTGGTGGAGGGTGTTGCTGTTTCTACCCCCCTAACCCCATCCCTCTGTCCTCCTGATGGCTGCCATTTGGAATGTAGTGTGACCAGGTTATATTTAGACGAGGCCGCTTGAAATACTCCAACCGGGGCTTCATTGAGGATAAACAGAAGCTGCTCTCACGCCGTGTGGCACATCAAAACAGAGTTGGCTCGACCGTGAGTTTTTTTTACGGCAAAGAAAAGTTCTAGCTGTCTCTATCTATCTTGACTATCCAGTGTTCAAGTCAAATATTCCGAAAGTACCTGAAGCTCTCGAGATGTCTCCTGAAGAGTGTGGAGCAGGACTGAGGTATGTCTGGGGTTGTGTGTGATCTGGTGAGAGAAGAACTCTTTCCTCACTTACCTTTTAATGACTTATTAACTTCATTGTGTAGTTGTTGAGATAAATGCGTCTGAGATTGTTTTCCACAGCAAAACAAAAGGAGGTAAATGGAAAATGGTTTGTGGTGCTTTAAATTGAATTTTAGTTTTTCCAGAAACAATATCCCGGTTACCCCTGGTTACTTTGAAGTGAAGAAGATGTTCATTTGGTGATTTTGGGGATCTGAATCTTTTAGGATTTTGACACTACTGAACAAGTCGTCACAGGGGGATGCAATCTTGTTCTTGTCTGTGTTTGGATTTGGATTTTGCAATCAATGCTTAACGTACATAGGCTGTTTTATGCCCACAGCTCATGACGAGGAAAGTTAGTTCACATGTTTTGGCACATTTAACTCTTTTCAGTCTAAATAAATCAACAACATGAACAACAGGACAGAGATCTACTTGGAAAGTGGTACACATCATTGCATCATCACTCCCCATCGCTCCACAACACCGTTGTCTTATGTTACTTGCTGCATTTGGCTTCGTGTCTTGGACAGACGGGCCTTTTGCAAACAGTAAACTTGATCAGCTTGGCTCAATTTGGCTGTACGCATAAACAGGTATTAGTTGCTTGAGTCAGGGTTTCTGTGCTATACAGACAGGTGGGTAAACATATAACACACCCGCGCCTTCTTCGTAATCACAAGTGAAGAGCTGGGATGCTTTTGCCGCCATTCCTCGCATTGTTTGTCTCGCTCTATTTTTAAAGCGTCGTCACTGGGCTTGTTAGAGGCTCAGACATGCTGCTCCCTGGGTTGTTTCAGAGATTACTGGTTGGGTAAAAAGTGACATCTGCCCGACAGCTGCTCATGTGGTGCCGCTGCCCCCCTTCCTGACCTGGGACACCTCTGTCCTGACAAGTTCTCTGTTGAAAGTTTTTCTGTTGGAGTGATGACTGACGTCTTCAGACTATGGTGAAAACAGATTTTGTGGGATTGATTGACACACAGAGGGTGGTGGTCTGAAATGATGTGGAGCAAAGAAACGTGATATATGCTTCTCAGTATCCAAAGTGTTTGTGGAGCTCAGACAGCATGTGACACGAGGGCTGCAAAATGTCAGGATTTTCACCCCATGTGTATTAGGATGACAGTTATTCTTCCCAGGTTGTGCACATGCTTCTGGATTAAACTAGTGAGGTGTATTTCACTGGAAAATCTCTGAGGACAGAGACAGTCAGAGAGACAGATGGGAATATAAATCCATCCTGGAGTCTGAATTTTAAATCCAACTGAAGTTAAATTGTATTTTTTCTGTCTGCTACAGCACACATATCTCTGAAAATCAGTTCTCCTTTGAAAAAAAAAATCAAAAACCAAAAGGGAGAAACTTATATTCTTCTGGTTTCATGATGGGACCCCTTAGTTTTGCAAGAATTTGTCAGAATACTGAATTCCTGAATAAAGCAGTAGGCTCAGCGTTCTTTCACAGGCAGTAGACTCTGTACAACAACATAGAAGAAGCTTTATCCAAGAAGACTTGCATCTCTTTCCAGGGAGAAGTCTGGCTTTCGTGGAACGGAGAAATGCTTATCCATCCCTTACTGCTATTAATGCTTCACAGCACGTGTTCAACCCATCATGTTTCCCTGGAAATCAGCCGCCTTTTGGAGGCGTGTGCCTGGAAGTCGAGAGGGGAGCAACTTGTTGACCTTTCGTCATAAGGGTTATGTGAGACAAGGCTGGGTGTTTGGGTCCGGCGGGAGGGGTGGTGGGTGTTTATGAGAAACTGTAGCTTCTCGTGTCCTCTCATGGTCGTTCCTTGCAGCCTGGCAGATACATGATAAATGTATAACCCCTGAAAGACCATGATCACACATCTTCCAATTAGCACAAGAACCTCACAGCTGTGTAAACTTGTGGGAACCTGCTTAGCTGTTGCGGTAACCAGATCTCCTTGGTGATTTCACACCAACTGTTTCCAGGACAGCTGCTTTCACACGATATGTTAAATCCATCCTCTGTCGGACTTAAATTTAGTACATTGTCATTTAATCTGATGAAAGGTGTTGAGGCAGTTACCTTACATTCCTGACTTCCATTTGTTCGCTCAAAAACACAATGTTATATGTTGCTCTTGAATGCAAACAAATTAATAATTGTTTTATCTTTGTGGCCGCCCAGTACAGTAGCACATACATCTACCTTTTATCACCTGCAGCATGTTTCAACTTGATAAAAGAAACCCCCAATGGACAAAACCCATTGGTGACAGCTAGTTAAGCTAAGAGAGGAAGCAGGACTTTAACTGCCTCACACCCTTATCTATTTATCGCACATAACCTACACATAAGCCACATGTGGGCCTTTTATAGGGCTGATAGTAGAGCTTAAACAGGAGAGGCTTTTTGGAAACCCTCAAGCTGGAGGGGAAAGTTTTATACCTCACCAGGTGTCCCAGAATCCCCAGCAGTAACAGCATGGAAAGCACGTTCACATTCCTATTCCCATCTGCCACCTGTCTATTAAGTCATCGCAACAGTTTTATTGTAGGCTTCTTAATTTAGACTATGACATTTGAATTGGACAAGCTTTTTTTTTGTACTAAGTTTTATTAATGACCCTCAACTAATAGAATTCTAAGCCTCCAAATAAACCTCTTCAATCCCTCTCTTGGTCAAGTCCATTGATGATACTATTTTTACTGTATCAGAAAGTTACATGCTGACCATCTACACATATCAACAAGTCAAGTCGCTTTATCTGTAAAGCACATTTAAAGACATCACAAGTTCAACAAAGTTGTGTTTAAAGTTTCAAGATACAATTATAGAAATATAGAAAAAGCAATTGCCAACAACTTTTGGTGAGATGATCTCAGAGTCCTGGAAGAGACTAAAAAGAGATGCAGCAGAGATGGAGAGTGACAGCATAGGGGATGTGAATGAATGATAGGGAGTCTAAATTTACCCAAACACTAACACTAATCAACACTGTGAACTCTAGTTTACAAGCTTACAAGTAAAAATAGTCTTTGGGTTTAGCAGTAGATAAAGCGGAGTGTCATCAGCATAGAAGTGACATTAGTGTTGCAATGGATGAATCTCTTCATTTTTTACATATCAATGAATTACTTTTTTGATGAACTGATTGTCTTGTCTATAAAGTCACAAATAATAGTAAACAATGCCCATAACAAGTTACCAGCGGTTTGCTTGTCCGGCCAAGAGTCAACACTAAAAAGATAATACGTGTTCAATGATACAAAACAGAGAAAATCAGCACATTTCAGAAACAAATCAGTGAATGCAGTTTTTAAATGACAAAATGAGCTCTATGAGTGTTCCTGGTCAACCAAAAAGAGACCAGCAGCACTTTATTCAAGTTTAGGCAACTAAAACTACTTGAATAAGGTTGGAGAAATATTTTCAGACACTCTGTATGCCCATCTAAACTTCCTCCTGAGGCATTTAGTGGCAGCATAAACCGTGAAGGTGATAACTAACATTGCTTCTGTCCACCTTATCTTTTAGCTGGGAGATCATTGACTCAGGCCAGGACAGCCCGTCTGGGACTGGACCTCAGCTCAGCGACTCCATCAAACTCTTCCTCCAGGAGACATCGGCTTTCAAACAGCAAAACCCTGGCAAGGTGAGGCAGAGTCGGCCGATGACCCCAGACTAGCCTGAACTCTCTATTCTGAATTATCACAGTAGAGCAGAGAATCATGTGCTTGTCAGGCTTTCTGGCATTTTACCCATGATACAAACAGATTTTATCACTTACTGGTAATTACCATGGTGGAGCAAATTTGGGTGAAAACAAGCGCAGTGGAGCCCGCTGTATACTGTAGTTCGCAAACCTCCACTTAGAAAAGTTGACTTTTTCTGAAATCATGAACCCATCCTTGCTTTTAAACTGGAATAAAGTGTCTAAAAAAGCCAGTTTCTGAAAATATGGAATTATTTAATCCACGCAGTTGCAGAGTCTTATTTCAATTTGAAATTACAATGTTAAAATGTTTTTCTGTTCTAGTTTTGCTTGCTGGTTTGCAGCTTGTGCACCTTCTTGGCTGTTTTAGGACGCTACATTCCAGGGATTATTATCTCATATATTTTAGGTGAGTAAACTAAAGTTTTGCACACAACAATTTATATCATGCTAGAGACTAAAGTGAGCGATGTAGCTGTGTGTCATCAGCATAAGTTTGTTATGGCTTGTATTTTAATGCTTTACTTTGCCTTATTTTCTCTCTCGTGACTTCTCTGTGCAGTGTTGGCCGTTTTCCTGTGGCCTCTGATTTCTTTTCACGAGATTAGTTTGTGGCTAGAGCCAGTTCTGCAGAAGCTGGACTTTGGCATCGGAGAGTTCATTCAGAAAATCAAAGACAACCATGGTAATTATGAAACATTTCAACATGTTACGTTGAAAAAGTTCTCCTCTATTTCTTCCAAACTGAAAATGTAAAACACTTTTATAAAAGAGCAATGACACAGCAGATGGAAACCCTTTCATGAACTAGATAAACATGGAATCGCAATATTAGCATTATAGATATTTAAATATAAAAATGTTGTAAATTATGCCTGTATAGTAGGTTTCTTGTGCATATGATGGTATATTAAAATAAAAATACCCACACACACATTATTTAGTTTTTACAGCTTTACAGTTCAATATTGGAGTAGAAAACTAAATCAGCGGCATCCATGTTTTCTTCCTTTCAGAGAAGAGAATCATGCAGGCTCAGACTGAGACCGAGGGCATCGAGTCGGACCTCTCATCCATGTTTCCCAAGGTTGGTTGATCACCTCGTCTCAATCTAATGATGCCTCTGTTGACTGACAACATCCAGTTAAAGCTAATTGAAATCCAGTACACATGAGCCACATCAGCATCAGGGCCTGTGCCAAAGTGAATGCCAAAATATTTTGCTCTTCAAGCCAAACACCAGGTTGCAGATTCTCAGAAGTCTCAACACAAGACCCTTTATATCATCATTTTATAAACAAGCAAACTAATGCTGGAATCTTTCCAGTAAGTAGATCTTATGCTTTTTCTACGGTGAATATGAACAAGTTGAAAACACGTTCAAGTATCAACCTGGTAAGTTCCCGGAACAATGGAAAATAAACAAGATATTGACAGGCAGGCTATTGCCAGACACCTTGAAGATAAAGAAAGTGTTCAAATGTTGTGTAATTTTAATGGTCAGCAATCAAAGACCTAAAAGACTTGACACATCAACCCAGAGTTGGCAGAAGACTTCTTACATGAGCTCTACTTACTGGTTAAGTTCATTGATACGGCCTCTCCCTGTGCACTCTTTCTGTATCTTGTGGCCTTCAAGTACCAACCAAGTGTAGTGCACACATCAGACTACACTTAACATCTTTATATTATTATATATTGTATCCTCATCCCCATCAGTAATGTTGCAATGAGATTAGATTTGAGATCGATCGATTGATTGATCACCCCTTTCTTTTTATAATTGGCTCCTTTTTCATGAGCACATTAACACAGTCATTTTGTATAGCTCCACACACTCAAGTCAACCAATTTGATTTTTTGTGTGTATCCCTACAGCTCGACTCCACAGTGTGTAAGGAAATGTCTGTATCGGACACAGAGGTGTCTGATGTGACGTGGACGGACAACGGTACTTTCAACCTGTCAGAAGGACATACACCACAGACTGAGAACTCAGAGGGTACGTCAGCTCCACATCGTCCTACAGAAGGACATGGTTTTAAAATACAGATGTTGTATTTCTAGAACAGAAACATAGAGGCACATCTGATTCAACAGCTGCTTAAGTATTCTCCTTTTTTGCTAAACAAGACAAACTAAATCTACACTCTTATAAGCATCTATAATTACTTCAATGGCACTCTCCAGACTTGTGACTGAAGTTGATGTATTGAAGTTAGAAACTCCATTATTAAGAATTAAGCTTATAATAGCTAATATTAAATGCCTTCTTGCAAACTGTGAACATTTAGTGCTTGCTTCCTGATAATGTCTTGAACACTGCTCCTCAAATGCTTATTTCCATAGTTTTCAAGCAATCTTTTTTTCCCCTCACAGACCTCGACAGAGAAGAAGCGTTCACTGGAGGCCTTCCAGAATTCCCCTCACTTGACAACGGCGCAACGACCAATGGCGACGACGACGACGATGACTTCAGCCTCGGCCTTCCCTCGCCTCCACCTCAGCTGCCAATCAAATCCAAGCATACACCCTTTCCAAACAAAGACCAATCCACCGTCAAAGCCCTCGATTTAGTCAACCAGATGGCGGGCGACTTCATCACCGCCGCTGTCACAGCCGCCATGCAGGAGAGAATAGAAGCTGCGGTCGGTTTGACAGCGCTGAGCTCAAGACTCCCAGATTCCACCAGGCTGCTGGAGCTGGCCGAGGAGTCGGACAGCGACATGGAGGACTTTGAGCTGTTGGACCAGTCGGAGCTGGAGCTACTGGACGGGGAGCTGGGGCTGGGAGAGGTGAAGGTCCAGGCTAAAAAGGAGGCTCAGGCCAAGAGTGACGAGCCGGCCTCTTCTGGATTCTTCTCCAAACTCCTGAGACGCCACTGATTGATAAATAGTATGATTGGCAAGGGAGAAGGACAGGTTACAGTGAACATGTGGAGGGGAGGTGGGGGTGCTCTGGTTACAGAGAACTGTTAGGAGTTGTGAGAAAACAATGTTTCCATTTATCTTTTTCCTGTAGAGCTGACATCAATATTTCAAAACTGGTTAGTTCGTCAAATATGGAGGTAAAAGTCACTTTGATCAGAATCATCCAAGCTTAATGCCGAGATCAGACTACACAATATCAGCCAGATAAAGGCCCGGCCAGACAGAGGTCAGGACGATAATGGGTGTTGGGTTCCTTCTCTCGCCGAGTTTGATAACACCTTCAACGTGTGCTATTAAGTTGGTGTGAGAAGGAGGAAACACTTAGAAATCTTGGAAAACATAAACATGAGAGTTATTTTGACTGCATATTTATTTATTTATCTATTTATCTTTTTAAACATTTATTTGGTTTATTGTTGTGCGCCCCTACAGTTTTTGCTCGTATTGGACTAGCAGCCAGCTCAGAGCAATTTAGATTAGCCTATTGGTTCATAATGCTAATGGTCCATGACCATTAATACAACCATATCGTGAAGTCTGATCCCGGCATAAAAGGTTGTTTATGGTTTAATTACTAAGGCCCTACTTTTTGTTTTAATCAATGAATTAATCAATGGCCTGGACAGAAATGGTGAAACAGATGTACCATAGGAATTTCAAAATAAAGGCGTATCTTTTAGATAATGATATCACCTGATCACATTGGATTGGTGAGATCAATTTCAACAACATATAAACACTTGTTACATGTTTTTTAAGACACGCATAGTACAACATAGTTGCAACCCAATATAATTATTTACGGTATGAAGTTTTACACACATGAACAAATCCTCATAAGCGTTGATAAATGTGTTAAAAGCGAATGCAGACATGGGGCTTGAAAGTTAAGTTCAGATCTCGGAAATAGTAGTCTAACAAACAAAAACTATTAAACTCAATATAGACAGTTCACAACACTCCTAACACTCACTTTGATTCTGAGTTGATTCATTCAACTACATTACCCAGAATTCCACGGACATAAAATTGATAGGCAAACAAAACACCTTTAATGCTCAAAATACTACTAATGGTTGGATGGTTGACTATGAAGAGGAAAAAGGAGGAAACATTTTTTTATTTTATATGTACTTTTTTCTTCATTAAAAATATGTAGTCGAACAACTTTTATTTTATAACAACATACAGCAGGTCTCAAAAATCTTGGCTAACCCATCCAAAACTAAAATGTAGTTTTAGTGCACTGAAAGTAAAATGTCATGAGATGGATCATTTCCATTTGCACCTTAATTAATATTTAACGATGCGCCTATGTAGGGCAGTCTGCTGTGTCAAGCATCAGTCGTGAATTCACAGAATGAAGACGAAGAATAACTGAACTGTTTTTTTTAACATGCCTTGTACATTAAAATACATTGTTTTTATAATAAAGACACAGCAATGTATAATGTATCCCTCTTTAATTAATAATATAATGCCTTGTATTAGCATAACTCTAAAGATTACTATAGACGTATTTGTTTATCAGTGCCTAGGATGACTTTATAGTGGCTGCAGTTCATTTCTAGCTCACATGTGATAACTGTATTAGACAAAGAAATGTTCCAACCTCTAAATAAGAATTGAGGCAGGTTCAGCCTTCACTAAATGAAATATCTTTTAGAATATTCAGTAAACAGATCAATTATTAAAATGTTTCGTTTTTCTTCTGGTTGTATCATGGTGGCTTCAATGCCTTTGTCTAAAAGTGAGAAATCCTATAAACTTAGTTCAAAAACATGTTGGTGTGTGGAGAACCAAAATGCATTAACAAAATGTGCTTTTATGAAATTAATCTGAAGACTGTAAATAAAATGTTGTAACGCAGCCTGAAGGTTCATTTATTTGACGTTAGTGTGTGTGTGTGAACATGTTTTAATACTGTCCTGGGGACTCACGTATACACAGGCACATGTGGGGACTTGTCTAAAACCCAAGTCCCCACAATGTAAATAATTTAATTCAAGGGTTAAGACTTGATTTAAGGTTAGTGTTGGTCTCTAGGGAATACATTCAGTCTGTGTGTATAATTTGTCCCTGGTAACACAAACTGAGTTTCTTAAATTACATTTATTGACAGTGGTAAGATGTACCTGAGTACATATACTCAAATACTCAAGTATAATCTTCAAGTTCTTGTATTTTTTCCTTTTGTACTTTTTTTCCCCCTTTACATTTAAAAATGTAGAAATACTTTTCATTCCACTACAAATATCTGACTGCTGTACGTGCAAAAACATGTAATCAACAAATAAAGTATCATGCATAGTATTAGATAAAACAACCCAACATTATATTAACAATGCTAATTACAGTACACAGTAATGCATCAGTATTATTCATTCATTGTTAATCATTATTACCCAATATAATAATGAGGGTTTTTGATTCTTCAAGAACATTTTCCTGATAAAACTTCTGTATATTTTAGGTAAAAATTATGAAGGCAAAATGTATTTTCCCTTTCTTCTTTCACCTCTGTACATCATCCACATGGGGGTGCAGTAAGTCAAGCTTTTAAATCAACTATCATCTTTCACAGCATCACAGCACTCATCCAAAGTTAGGTCACACATTTCAACTCACTATGATATCTTAGACGAAGGTGATCTTTTACAAAACATGCATACATTTGGCATTGAAGAAGTTGAGGTCATAAGTTGTGGAGATATTTCAGTTTGGACCAAAGTAATGGACCCCAACTTCGCTGTGCTTAGAACTACGCCGATAGCATGAATAAAGATCCGCAACTTTGTGTAGAAGAATATGTTTTGCTGTTCCTGTCCTGTCCTCTTAATCCTTCCAAATTGCTTCCCAACCCTCTGAACCCCCAGTTGGGAACCTTAGTTGACTGTCTCTATTGCTGAATAAAACTAAAGTGATGAACACATTAATGCATAACAAATTATAATCCAATAATATGATATACATTTTTCTGATATTGGCTGTTGTGCAGAATGAGTACTTTCACTTTTACACATTTTTAATGCAGAACTTCAACTTGTAACAGAATATGTATACACGTCAAAATCTTGCTGACATTGGAAGAAATACAGATTTTTGGTAAACATACTTCGAAGCAGTAGGTGGCGGTAACGCGCCAACGCTGGTTGTCAACCGCCAAAAAACCTCAAGAAGAAGAAAAAGTTCAAAGTTTACCAGGAAGTTACCCTCGTGCGGTGCTGTGGTGTGTTACAGCAGAGTGAGATAGGAGCTCACTTATTAAATAAAAAGATTAAAACACATTTTTTCGGAGGAGACAGTTAACTGAATAAGTAAGTAAACATGTCTACAACCGTCTGTTGTCACAATGCTCCTGTCGTTGTCTCGCGCGCTATGAATGTTTGAGATTTGAGCCGTTATTAGCGGTTATGTTTACCTAGCTTAAATAGTTGGTCGATGTTAGCATAGCTCGTCTCAGGCTGGGTCAGCACTACAGTTTAAATGTTTTATGGTATTATGTTGCGGTTGGTGACTTTATTTATCTCTATAAATCCGCTTTATAATATCATTTACTGACTTTACTCGACGGCTATCTGTTGTGTAGCCAGGTACACTAACCAGTTACTGACCAGACTTCATTTTAAGCAAGTTTAACGTTACCAACTATTACATTATTTTAGTTATTAGTTATTTAACCAGTTGACAATCACCAGATGAACTAACATTTCAGCCAAACAAGTATCTGTTTCTTCTGTGTAGTTCACGTATTTCCATTAATGAGTTGGTCTGTTAAATGTCCTACAGTAGTTTAAAATCACAGTAACCCTCATGTGATGCCTTCACATCGCTAGTTTTGCTTGACCTAAAATCCAAAAAACATTTAATCGTATTTCAGTTTCTTTTCTAAATAAAGTGTCTAATGATAGTGGGTGTTGTATGTTAGATTGTAAAGGCTTGAGACACATTTGTGATTTTGAGCTATATAATTAATCTTAATTTGACTTTCCCCTCTCACCTTCAGATTGCCATGTCTTCATACACCTGCATCAGCTGCAGAGTGGCTTTCACAGATGGCGAGGTGCAGCGAGCGCACTACAAAACGGACTGGCACCGCTACAACTTGAAGCGCAAGGTGGCGGATATGCCACCAGTCACTGCTGAAAACTTTCAGGAGCGTGTCCTGTCACAGCGGGTGGCCGCCGAGCAGCAGCTGAGCGACACAACAGCCACTGAGGGCTGCGCCATCTGCAGCAAGAAGTTCTCCAGCGCCAACGCCTACCAGAACCACCTGCAGTCCCACAAACACCAGCAGGCAGAGAAGCAGGCCGTGCTTGCTGCTCAGAGGAAAGTGGAGAAGATGAACGAGAAGAACCTGGAGAAAGGACTTGGTGAAGAGAAGGTTGATCAAGATGCCAAGAACGAGGCCCTGCAGCAGGTTCTGAAAGAGCAGCAGAAGCCGAGTCCGGACAAGCAAGGGACATCACAAGCAGCGTCGAAGCTGAGGGCGGAGAAGCTGGAGAGACCTCCCAGGATGATGTGGCTGGAAGAGCAAGCCAAGAGACGAGAGAAGGAAGAGGGAGCCACAGCTGTGGAAGGTAAGGAAGAGAGATGCTTCCATCATAGGCTGTATTTCCATACAGTGTCATTTTGTCACAAGAAGAAGTAGAGGTTGCAAAACAAAACAAGTCGCCATATAACTTATTCGGCAAAGCCGTTTCTATATCCAAACCTCCTCAAGCAAGTGTAAAAATTTCTGGTTTTAATTAGAGTTTGAGATCTTTTTATTAGTTTTTTGTTTGAAAGAGTGACACTATGTTCCAATAACAATCTTTCAGAAGAGTGGGAGGACGTTGGTGAGGAAGAAGATGATGATGATGAGATGGGGGAGGAGGAGGAAGACGAAGAGGAGACGATGGATCAGGAAGGAGGAGACTCTGCGGCTGTATCTGACCCACAGCCCGCTGCTCTGCCGGGCTCCATCCCCGTCACCGACTGCCTGTTCTGCTCCCACCACTCCAAGTCGCTCATGAAGAATGTCGGCCACATGACCAAAGTCCACAGCTTCTTCATCCCCGACGTGGAGTTCCTCATCAACGTCAAGGGCCTCGTCCGCTACCTCGGTGAGTGTGGGCTGTGAATGTGCAGAAAGATGCTCCTCATATTATATTATGAGTGAAAGATGTCTTTTTTTCCAGCTCAATCTTATATTGTTGTTTTCTTGTTACAGGAGAGAAAGTCGGTGCGGGAAACGTGTGCTTATGGTGCAACGAGAAGGGTCGTTCGTTCTACTCGGCAGAAGCGGTCCAGAGTCACATGACGGACAAGAGCCACTGTAAACTCTTCACAGACGGCGACGCTGCGCTGGAGTTTGCAGACTTCTACGACTTCAGGTAATAAAGTCATTTTTAAGATATTACATGTTTAATAATGTGTGTTTAAATCTCCTCCTACAGAAATATCTGTATCTAAAGCTTTGATGCTGCATCTTTGTGCTTCTGATTCACACTCTCTTTTTGCCAACAGGAGCAGCTACCCAGACAGGAAGGAGGGAGAGGATGCTGAGACGGACAAAGAAGAGCTGCCTGATGACAAGAACCTGGAGTACGACGACGACACACTGGAGCTGACGCTCCCTTCAGGTGACTTTAATGAGTTTAGATATCGCCAAATGTCAAAAGTGGAACTTCATTAAAAGTGAAAAGACAAATAATTCACTAATTTAAAAAGACAAAATAAGTGTCTTTATATTTCTCTTATTGCCACTCAGGCTGTAAAATAATAATAATTAACCTCTAAAACAGCAATTAGTGATTTTATAAGTGTGTGTGAGAAAATATGCTTCTTACAAAAAACTTAATTAAACTTTAAAATTGGATTAAATGAAACTTTGTTTGGATAATAACATTTCTTCTCTGTTGTCTGTTGTCTATGTTGTGTGTCAGTCGTGCTTGTTTGCCGATGAGTTGATGTTTTCATACATGGAGATGGATATGGAGTCTTTCATTGCGTATGTGTAATGTGTAACGTCCTCGCTGTGTGTTTCTTCAGGTGCTAAGATCGGCCACCGCTCCCTCATGAGGTATTACAAGCAGCGGTTCGGGAATCAGAGAGCGCTGGTTCTGACCCACAACAAGAACGCTGTTGGCAGAGTCCTCCGGCAGTACAGAGCTCTGGGCTGGGGAGGAGACGGAGGTAAGATTTGCAGAACGCTAGAATCAGTTTCTTTGGCGTCATTTGGTTCATATAACCGCTAAAAGAGGAACCGAATGAGGCACCTGTCGATAGCCTCTTTTCACCTGCAGGAACTTTCCTCAGAAATAGGAACATTTTGAGGAACTATTTTGCGTTTCGTCCGCAGGGACCAGGGTCTACATTAAGTTCTGGGGACATTATTTTAACCCCTCAGTTGTCATCATTATTAAGCTTTGTCACCGTAAAGCATGTTTTACCACCACAAGCATAAATATTGTTACCAAGCAGAGGATGAACTTTCATGCTCAAATAAAAATAAAATAGAAGTCTAGTAAAGGCTGAAAATAGTAAATCTAAAGAGATCCTCTTTCACCCTTTTATATATTTCCTGTGTGGCCTAGTAGTTGGAGTAAGGCACCATCACTGCCGGACTAAGTGTGTTTCTCCACAGGCTGAAATCTGATTAGTTTTTATATGAACCGTCTTCGCTGTTGAAAAGGAAAGAAAGCCGAACCATTTTATTTGTCTGGCAGCTGAAAGTCGAGCTCTGTTCTGGCATAATGGTTAATGTCATAAAACTAAGTCATAGTAGGTCGTGTGTGTGTGTGTGTGTGTGTGTGTGTGTGTGTGTGTGTGTATGTGTATATTTATTTATTTTATTTATTTTTATATATGTATATGTATTTTCTCTCCTCCTGCTGTGTCCAGTCCACACTGAGGTGTAGGAAGCCCCCCTCCTAAACTGCTCCGTAACAACATTATGACACCTGTATGCACATGCATGATGCCTAACCCCCCCCCCCCTCTCTCTCTCCCAGGTGCTGGCGCCCTCTATCATAAACAGAAAGACATGCAGTACGTGCAGTTGATGAAGTCCAAGTGGATGCTGAAGATGGGCATGAACCACAACACCACCAGGCAGAAGCACTTCAGAGCTCAAGTCATCTTCTAGACTGGGAGCGGGGGGGAAACCCACGTGGTGCCAAATGTGATGTGGATCTTAAATTCTAAGATCTCTGCTATTTTCCTTCCCCACAAGACTTTCAGTGCAGACTCGAGTACGGCGGCAGAAAGAAATCTCAAACGTCGGTGGGGCGGTGTTGTTTGAAGGGAATGCAGACGTGTTGATACGACGTTTAATAACTGCAGTAAAAACCTTGATGTGGAGAAATGTTTCCATCTTCCACTGTGAGTCTGGAACAGTCGCTCCGCTGGGAGTCTGCTCCAGAGAGACTCCAGATCGTCTCTTCAGCTTCACTGCAACAACAACTTAATGCAAAGCAAGGGCATGAATCACATTTATTAAAGTATTTTGGAAATATGTGGCTGAAGTTTAAGCAACGATCAATATTAAAAAGGCAATATAAAACCAATGAGATGGTTACATCTTCACGATTCAATGTGCTCGTAATGCATCAACCCAATAAATGTGTTTCATATTTATGGATACGTGGAAGTCTTCTTTAAATAAATCCAATAACTTTGTTTCCAGATGGAAGATCCTGATTCATGGCTGGTTAACGTGAGTGCAGCCACACAGGTGTATTATTCACATGCATCAGGTGTCCGCATGAACCGTACGCTGATGAGTAACAATAAACCGCTTTAAACATGTTGAAGTCTCACACAAGCTTCATTTTATTTGGGATGATATATAGTATAACAGTATTTGGGATGATATATAGTATAACAGTATTTGGGATGATATGTAGTATAACAGTATTTGGGATGATATATAGTATAACAGTATTTGGGATGATATATAGTATAACAGTATTTGGGATGATATATAGTATAACAGTATTTGGGATGATATAGTATAACAGTATTTGGGATGATATATAGTATAACAGTATTTGGGATGATATGTAGTATAACAGTATTTGGGATGATATATAGTATAACAGTATTTGGGATGATATATAGTATAACAGTATTTGGGATGATATGTAGTATAACAGTATTTGGGATGATATATAGTATAACAGTATTTGGGATGATATATAGTATAACAGTATTTGGGATGATATATAGTATAACAGTATTTGGGCTGATATGTAGTATAACAGTATTTGGGCTGATATGTAGTATAACAGTATTTGGGATGATATGTAGTATAACAGTATTTGGGATGATATGTAGTATAACAGTATTTGGGATGATATATAGTATAACAGTATTTGGGATGATATGTAGTATAACAGTATTTGGGATGATATATAGTATAACAGTATTTGGATGATATATAGTATAACAGTATTTGGGATGATATGTAGTATAACAGTCATTTGGGATGATATAGTAGTATAACAGTATTTGGGATGATATATAGTATACAGTATTTGATGATAGTAGTATAACAGTATTTGGGATGATATGTGTATAACAGTATTTGGGATGATATATAGTATAACAGTATTTGGGATGATATATAGTATAACAGTATTTGGGATGATATTAGTATAACAGTATTTGGATGATATATGTTATAACAGTATTTTGGGATGATATATAGTATAACAGTATTTGGGATGATATATAGTATAACAGTATTTGGGATGATATATGTAGTATAACAGTATTTGGGATGATATATAGTATAACAGTATTTGGGGATGATATATA
Source organism: Cottoperca gobio (assembly GCF_900634415.1). Classification (NCBI taxonomy): domain Eukaryota; kingdom Metazoa; phylum Chordata; class Actinopteri; order Perciformes; family Bovichtidae; genus Cottoperca; species Cottoperca gobio. Next base: position 1,696,334 of record NC_041371.1, on the reverse strand, counting down.
GTATAACAGTATTTTGGGATGATATAATAGTATAACAGTATTTGGTATGATATATAGTATAACAGTATTTGGGATGATATTAGTATACAGTATTTGGGATGATATTATAGTATAACAGTATTTGGGATGATATATAGTATAACAGTATTTGGGATGATATGTAGTATAACAGTATTTGGGATGATATTTAGTATAACAGTATTTGGGATGGAATATATAGTTATAACAGTATTTGGGGATGATATATAGTATAACAGTATTTGGGATGATATATAGTATAACAGTATTTGGGATGGATATATAGTATAACAGTATTTGGATGATATATATGATAACAGTATTTGGGATGATATATAGTATAACAGTATTTGGATGATATATAGTATAACAGTATTTGGGATGATATATAGTATCACAGTATTTGGGATGATATATAGTATAACAGTATTTGGGATGATATATAGTATAACAGTATTTGGGATGATATATAGTATAACAGTATTTGGGATGATATTATAGTATAACAGTATTTGGGATGATATATAGTATAACAGTATTTGGGATGATATATAGTATAACAGTATTTGGGATGATATATAGTATAACAGTATTTGGGATGATATATAGTATAACAGTATTTGGGATGATATATAGTATAACAGTATTTGGGATGATATATAGTATAACAGTATTTGGGATGATATATAGTATAACAGTATTGGGATGATATATAGTATAACAGTATTTGGGATTGATATAGTAGTATAACAGTATTTGGGATGATATGTAGTATAACAGTATTTGGGATGATATGTAGTATAACAGTATTTGGGCTGATATGTAGTATAACAGTATTTGGGATGATATATAGTATAACAGTATTTGGGATGATATATAGTAGAACAGTATTTGGATGATATATAGTATAACAGTATTTGGGATGATATATAGTATAACAGTATTTGGGATGATATATAGTATAACAGTATTTGGGATGATATGTAGTATAACAGTATTTGGGATATATAGTATAACAGTATTTGGGATGATATGTAGTATAAACAGTATTTGGGATGATATATAGTATAACAGTATTTGGGATGATATTAGTATAACAGTATTGGGATGATATATAGTATACCAGTATTTGGGATGATATATAGTATAACAGTATTTGGATGATATATAGTATAACAGTATTGGGATGATATATAGTATAACAGTATTTGGATGATATATAGTATAACATTATTTGGATGATATATAGTATAACAGTATTTGGGATGATATATAGTATAACAGTATTTGGGATGATATGTAGTAGTATAACAGTATTTGGGATGATATATAGTATAACAGTATTTGGGATGATATATAGTATAAACAGTATTGGGATGATATATAGTATAACAGTATTTGGGCTGATATAAGTTCTAACAGTATTTGGGCTGAATATAGTATAACAGTATTTGAGGCTGATATATCGTATAACAGTATTTGGGATGATATTATAGTTATAACAGTATTGGGTGATATATAGTATAACAGTTATTTTGGATGTATTATAACAGTATTGGGATGATATATAGTATAACAGTATTGGGATGATATATAGTATAAACAGTATTTGGATGATTATGTAGTATAACAGTATTTGGGATGCTATATAGTATAACAGTAATTTGGGATGATATATAGTTATAACAGTATTTGGGATGAATATAGTATACAGTATTTTGGATGATAGGTAGTATAACAGTATTTGGGATGATAATATAGTATAACAGTATCTGGATGATTATAGTATAAGTTATTTGGATGATATATAGTATAACAGTATCTGGGACTGATATATAGTTATAACAGTATTTGGGATGATATTAGTATAACAGTATTTGGGCTGATATGTGGTATAACAGTATTTGGGATGATATAGTATAACAGTATTTGGGATGATATATAGTATAAACAGTATTGGGAATTGAGATGTAGTATAAACAGTATGTTGGGATGATATGATAGTAGAACAGTATTTGGGATTGATATATAGTATAAACAGTATTTGGGATGATATATAGTTATAACAGTATTTGGGATGATATATAGTATAACAGTATTTGGGATGATATATAGTATAACAGTATTTGGGATGATATGTAGTATAACAGTATTTGGGATGATATGTAGTATAACAGTATTTGGGATGATATATAGTATAACAGTATTTGGGATGATATGTAGTATAACAGTATTTGGGATGATATATAGTATAACAGTATTTGGGATGATATATAGTATAAACAGTATTTGGGATGATATATAGTATAACAGTATTTGGGATGATATATAGTATAACAGTATTTGGGATGATATATAGTATAACAGTATTTGGGCTGATATATAGTATAACAGTATTTGGGATGATATATAGTATAACAGTATTTGGGATGATATATAGTATAACAGTATTTGGGATGATATGTAGTATAACAGTATTTGGGATGATATGTAGTATAAAGTATTGGGATGATATATAGTAATAACAGTATTTGGGATGATATGTAGTATAACAGTATTTGGATGATATAGTAGTATAACAGTATTTGGGATGATATATAGTATAACAGTATTTGGGATGATATATAGTATAACAGTATTTGGGATGATATATAGTATAACAGTATTTGGGATGATATATAGTATAACAGTATTTGGGATGATATGTAGTATAACAGTATTTGGGATGATATGTAGTATAACAGTATTTGGGATGATTATAAGTATAACAGTATTTGGGATGATATGTAGTTATAACAGTATTTGGGATGATAGTAGTATAACAGTATTTGGGATGATATAGTATAACAGTATTTGGGATGATATAGTTAATAACAGTATTTGGGAATGATATATAGGTATAACAGTATTTGGGATGATAATAGTATAACAGTATTTGGGATGATATATAGTATAACAGTATTTGGGATGATATATAGTATAACAGTATTTGGGATGATATATAGTATAACAGTATTTGGGATGATATATAGTATAACAGTATTTGGGATGATATGATAGTATACAGTATTTGGGATGATATATAGTATAACAGTATTTGGGATGATATAGTATACAGTATTTGGGATGATATGTAGTATAACAGTATTTGGGCGATATAGTAGTATAACAGTATTTGGGATGATATATAGTATAACAGTATTTGGGATGATATGTAGTATAACAGTATTTGGGATGATATAGTATAAACAGTATTTGGGATGATATAGTAGTATAACAGTATTTGGGATGATATATAGTATAACAGTATTTGGGATGATATATAGTATAACAGTATTTGGGATGATATATAGTATAACAGTATTTGGGATGATATAGTAGTATAACAGTATTCTTGGCTGATATTGTATATATAACAGTATTTGGGATGATATAGTAGTATAACAGTATTTGGGATGATATATAGTATAACAGTATTTGGGATGATATATAGTATAACAGTATTTGGGCTGATATATAGTATAACAGTATTTGGGATGATATATAGTATAACAGTATTTGGGCTGATATAGTAGTATAACAGTATTTGGGATGATATAGTAGTATAACAGTATTTGGGATGATATGTAGTATAACAGTATTTGGGATGATATATAGTATAACAGTATTTGGCTGCTATGAGTCTACCCTATTTGGGATGCTATAGTAACAGTATTTGGGATGATATATAGTATAACAGTATTTGGGATGATATGTAGTATAACAGTATTTGGGATGATATATAGTATAACAGTATTTGGGATGATATTATGTATAACAGTATTGGGATGATATATAGTATAACAGTATTTGGGATGATATAGTAGTATAAACAGTATTGGGATATATTAGTATAACAGTATTTGGGATGATATAGTATAACAGTATTTGGGATGATATATAGTATACAGTATTTGGGATGATATATAGTATAACAGTATTTGGGATGATATAGTAGTATAACAGTATTTGGGATGATTATAGTATAACAGTATTTGGGATGATATGTAGTATAAACAGTATTTGGGGATGATATAGTAATAACAGTATTTGGGATGATATGTAGGATAAACAGTATTTGGGATGATATAGTGTATACAGTATTTGGGATGATATGTAGTATAACCGTATTTTGGGATGATAATATAGTATAACAAGTATTTGGGATGATATGTAGTATACGTATTTGGGATGATATGTAGTATACACAGTATTTGGGCTGATATATAGTATAACAGTATTTGGGATGATATATAGTATAACAGTATTTGGGATATATAGTATAACCGTATTGGGAGAGATATAGTATACCCGTATTTGGGATGATATATAGTAAACAGTATTTGGGATGATATATAGTATAACAGTATTTGGGATGATATATAGTATAACATATTTGGATGATATATAGTATAACAGTATTTGGGATGATATGTAGTATAACAGTATTTGGGATGATATTAGTATAACAGTATTTGGGATGATATTAGTATAACAGTATTTGGGATGATATATAGTATAACAGTATTTGGGATGATATATAGTATAACAGTATTTGGATGATATAGTAAGTAACAGTATTGGGGCTGATATATAGTATAACAGTATTTGGGGATGATATAGGTATAACAGTATTTGGGATGATATAGTATAAACAGTATTTGGGATGATATATAGTATAACAGTATTTGGGATGAGAGTGTAGTATAACAGTATTTGGGATGATGTAAGTATAACAGTATTTGGGATGATATATAGTATAAACAGTATTTGGGATGATATATAGTATAACAGTATTTGGGATGATATGTAGTATAACAGTATTTGGGATGATATATAGTATAACAGTATTTGGGATGATATAAGTATAACAGTATTTGGGATGATTATATAGTTATAACGTATTTGGGATGATATGTAGTATAACAGTATTTGGGGATGATATATAGTATAACAGTATTGGGATTGATATATAGTATAACAGTATTTGGGATGATATGTAGTATAACAGTATCTTGGGATGATATTAGTATAACAGTATTGGGATGATATGTAGTATAACAGTATTTGGGATGATATATAGTATAACAGTATTGGGATGATATGTAGTATAACAGTATTTGGGATGATATATGTATAACAGTATTTGGGATGATATATAGGTATAACAGTATTTGGGATGATATATAGTATAACAGTATTTGGGATGATAATAGTATAAACAGTATTTGGGATGATAGATATGTATAAACAGTATTTTGGGCTGATATATAGTATAACAGTATTTGGGGGATGATATAGTAGTATAACAGTATTTGGATGATATATAGTATAACCGATTGGGATGCTAGATAGTATAACAGTAATTTGGGATGATATTAGTATAAACAGTATTTGGGATGATATATAGTATAACAGTATTTGGGCTGATATATAGTATAACAGTATTGGGATGATATATAAGTATACATATTTGGGGCTGATATAGTAGTATGAACAGGTATTTGGGGATATATAGATCAACAGTATTTGGGATGATAGTAGTATAAACAGTATTTGGGGATGATATATAGTAGAACAGTATTTGGGATGATATATAGTATAACAGTATTTGGGGATGATATGTATGTATAACAGTAATTTGGGATTGATATATAGTATAACAGTATTTGGGGATGATATGTATAGAACAGTTATTTGGGATGATATTAGTCTATAAAGTATGTGGGATGATATATAGTATAACAGTATTTGGGATGATATATAGTATAACAGTATTTGGGATGATATATAGTATAACAGTATTTGGGATGAATATAGTATAACAGTATTGGGATGATATATAGTATAACAGTATTTGGGATGGGAATGATATATAGTATAACAGTATTTGGGATGATATATAGTATAACAGTATTGGGATATATATATAGTATAACAGTATTTGGGATGATATAGTAGTATAAACAGTATTGGGCTGATATATAGTATAACAGTATTTGGGATGATATATAGTATAACAGTATTTGGGATGATATATAGTATAACAGTATTTGGGATGATATATAGTATAACAGTATTTGGGATGATATTAGTATAACAGTATTGGGATGATATATAGTATAACATTATTTGGGATGATATATAGTATAACAGTATTTGGGATGATATATAGTATAACAGTATTTGGGATGATATATAGTATAACAGTATTTGGGATGATATGTAGTATAACAGTATTTGGATGATAGTAGTATAACAGTATTTGGGATGAATATTAGTATAACAGTATTTGGGCTGATATATAGTATAACAGTATTTGGGATGATATATAGTATAACAGTATTGGGATGATATGTAGTAAACAGTATTGGGATGATATATAGTATAACAGTATTTGGGAGAATGTAGTATAACAGTATTTGGGATGATATATAGTATAACAGTATTTGGGATGATATAGTATAACCGTATTTGGGATGATATATAGTATAACAGTATTTGGGCTGATATATAGTATAACAGTATTTGGGATGATATATAGTATAACAGTATTTGGGATGATATATAGTATAACAGTATTTGGGAGATATATAGTATAACAGTATTTGGGCATGATATATAGTATAACAGTATTTTGGATGATATATAGTTATAACAGTATTTGGGATGATATAGTATAACAGTATTTGGATGATATATAGTATAACAGTATTTGCGGTGCTGAATATAGTATAACAGTATTTGGGATGATATATAGTATAACAGTATTTGGGATGATATATAGTATAACAGTATTTGGGATGTATATAGTAGTAATAACAGTATTTGGGATGATATATAGTATAACAGTATTCTGGATGATATATAGTATAACAGTATTTGGGATGATATATAGTAACAGGTTAGTATAACAGTATTTGGGATGATATGTAGTATAACAGTATTTGGGATGATATGTAGTATAACAGTATTTGGGCTGATATAGTAGTAACAGTATTTGGGATGATATATAGTATAACAGTATTTGGGATGATATGTAGTATAACAGTATTTGGGATGATATATAGTATAACAGTATTTGGGATGATATATAGTATAACAGTATTTGGGATGATATATAGTATAACAGTATTTGGGATGATATATAGTATAACAGTATTTGGGATGATATATAGTATAACAGTATTGGGATGATATAGGTATAACAGTATTTGGGATGATATATAGTATAACAGTATTTGGGATGATATATAGTATAACAGTATTTGGGATGATATGTAGTATAACAGTATTTGGGATGATATGTAGTATAACAGTATTTGGGATGATATGTAGTATAACAGTATTTGGGATGATATATAGTATAACAGTATTTGGGATGATATATAGTATAACAGTATTTGGGATGATATATAGTATAACAGTATTTGGGATGATATATCGTATAACAGTATTTGGGATGATATATAGTATAACAGTATTTGGGATGATATATAGTATAACAGTATTTGGGCTGATATTAGTATAACAGTATTTGGGATGATATATAGTATAACAGTATTTTGGGATGATATATAGTATAACAGTATTTGGGATGATATATAGTATAAACAGTATTTGGGATGATATATAGTATAACAGTATTTGGGATGATATATAGTATAACAGTATTTTGGATGATATATAGTATAACAGTATTTGGGATGATATAGTAGTAACAGTATTTGGGATATATTAGTATAACAGTATTTGGGATGATATATTAGTATAACAGATATTTGGGATGATATATAGTATAACAGTATTTGGGATGATATATAGTATAACAGTATTTGGGCTGATATATAGTATAACAGTATTTGGGATGATATGATAGTATAACAGTATTTGGATGATATATAGTATAACAGTACTTTGGGATGATATAGTATAACAGTATTTGGGATGATATGTAGTTATAAAACAGTATTGGGATGATATATAGTATAACAGTATTTGGGATGATATGTAGTATAACAGTATTTGGGATGATATATAGTATAACAGTATTTGGGCTGATATATAGTATAACAGTATTTGGGATGATATATTAGTATAACCGTATTTGGGCTGATAATATGTTATAACAGTATTTGGGATTGATATTTAGTATCAACCCAGTATTTTGAGATGATCTATCGTTATCACCGTCTTTGGGATGCTATATAGTATAACAGTATTTGGGATGCTATTATAGTATAAACAGTATTTGGGATGATATATAGTGTATAACAAGTATTTGGGCTGATATATAGTATAACAGTATTTGGGCTGATATATAGTTATAACAGTATTTGGGCTGATATATAGTTATAACAGTATTTGGGATGATATATCGTAACAGATTGGGCTGATATATAGTATAAACAGTATTTGGGCTGATATGTATAAGGTATTTGGATGACTATGTATTTGGGATGATATATAGTATAACAGTATTGGGCTGATATATAGTATAACAGTATTTTCTGGGATGATAATAGTATAACAGTCTTTGGGATGATATATATAGTTATAACAGTATTTGGCTGATATATAGTATAACAGTATCTGGGATGATATATAGTATAACAGTATTTGGGATGATATATGTATAACAGTATTTGGGATGATATGTAGTATAACAGTATTTGGGATGATATAGTATAACAGTATTTGGGATGATATATAGTATAACAGTATTTGGGATGATATATAGTATAACAGTATTTGGGATGATATGTAGTATAAACAGTATTTGGGATGATATATAGTATAACAGTATTTGGGATGATATGTAGTATACGTATTGGGATGATATAGTATAACAGTATTTGGGATGATATGTAGTATAACAGTATTTGGGATGATATGTAGTATAACAGTATTTGGGATGATATATAGTATAACAGTATTTGGGATGATTGTAGATACAGTATTTGGGATGATATAGTATAACAGTATTGGGATGATAGTAGTATAACAGTATTTGGGATGATATGTAGTATAACAGTATTTGGGATGATCTGTAGTATAACAGTTATTTGGGATGATATATAGTTATAACAGTATTTGGATGATAATAGTTATAACAGTATTGGATGATATATAGTTATAACAGTATTTGGGATGATATATAGTATCACAGTATTTGGATGATATATTGAGTTATAACAGTTATTTGGGATGATATGTAGTATAAACAGATTTGGGAATGATATATAGTATAACAGTATTTGGGATTGATATATAGTATAACAGTATTTGGGATGATATATAGATAACAGTATTTGGGATGATATATAGTATAACAGTATTTGGGATGATATATAGTATAACAGTATTTGGATTGATATGTAGTTATAACAGTATTGGGATGAATTTAGTATAACAGTATTTGGGATGATATATAGTAGAACAGTATTTGGGATGATATATAGTATAACAGTATTTGGGATGATATATAGTATAACAGTATTTGGGATGATATATAGTATAACAGTATTTGGGATGATATATAGTATAACAGTATTTGGGATGATATATAGTATAACAGTATTTGGGATGATATATAGTATAACAGTATTTGGGATGATATATAGTATAACAGTATTTGGGATGATATATAGTATAACAGTATTTGGGATGATATGTAGTATAACAGTATTTGGGATGATATATAGTATAACAGTATCTGGGATGATATGTAGTATAACAGTATTTGGGATGATATGTAGTATAACAGTATCTGGGATGATATGTAGTATAACAGTATCTGGGATGATATGTAGTATAACAGTATTTGGGATGATATGTAGTATAACAGTATCTGGGATGATATATAGTATAACAGTATCTGGGATGATATGTAGTATAACAGTATTTGGGATGATATATAGTATAACAGTATTTGGGATGATATATAGTATAACAGTATTTGGGATGATATATAGTATAACAGTATTTGGGCTGATATGTAGTATAACAGTATTTGGGATGATATATAGTATAACAGTATTTGGGATGATATATAGTATAACAGTATTTGGGATGATATGTAGTATAACAGTATTTGGGATGATATATAGTATAACAGTATTTGGGATGATATATAGTATAACAGTATCTGGGATGATATATAGTATAACAGTATTTGGGATGATATAGTAGTATAACAGTATTTGGGATGATATATAGTATAACAGTATTACCATAAAACATCCAGCTTTTGAGCAGATGGTTATGAAATTGGTCAAAGAGCCACAACATCAGATGTTAATTAAATGCATGCTAAGTTTAATGTGCTACATTAGCAGTAACAAAACACATGTTAGCATAGCATGCTAACATAGCATGCTATGCTAACATTCACTTCATGTCCAGCTAAGACTGAGACAGTCGAGTGTTTGTGCAACATGAAGACTTCAACACCTTCGAGTCAGTGTTTACTTATTTAGTATTACTTCTTACTCTTCTTCACAGCGAGTACTCTTCTTCTTCATAGTGAGTACTCTTCTTCATAGTGAGTACTCTTCTTCTTCATAGCGAGTACTCTTCTTCTTCATAGTGAGTACTCTTCTTCATAGTGAGTACTCTTCTTCTTCATAGCGAGTACTCTTCTTCTTCATAGTGAGTACTCTTCTTCATAGCGAGTACTCTTCTTCTTCATAGCGAGTACTCTTCTTCTTCTTCATAGCGAGTACTCTTCTTCTTCTTCATAGCGAGTACTCTTCTTCTTCATAGTGAGTACTCTTTTTCTTCATAGTGAGTACTCTTCTTCTTCATAGCGAGTACTCTTCTTCTTCATAGTGAGTACTCTTCTTCACAACGAGTACTCTTCTTCTTCACAGCGAGTACTGTTCTTCATAGCGAGTACTCTTCTTCACAGCGAGTACTCTTCTTCACAGCGAGTACTCTTCTTCTTCACAGCGAGTACTCTTCTTCACAGTGAGTACTCTTCTTCTTCACAACGAGTACTCTTCTTCTTCACAGTGAGTACTCTTTTGGTACTCAAGTACTTTTTCCTGGTAGTATTTCACTTGTATCATCTGTAAGCGTGTTTTCCTCGGTAGTGTTGATACTTTCACTAAAGCCAGTTAAGCTCCTCTTCATCACCCCTGTACTTCTCACGTACGTCAGATTCATCAATGAGCCTCGTGCAGGATGATGTCATGGAAAGCTGAGCAGGATGCTGTGCCACCACACCGCCCCTTTAATGAGCTCAGTTACTCCACTTGTTTGTGGTCCTCCACTTTATCTTTGGCAGGCTCTCCACTTCCTCTCGCAGGCTGGGAGAGTGTTTGCGGCGGGATGGTTTCAGGGGTTTATGGCACTCTGCCCGTACAGTACACACTGTTTGACAGAGTCGACAGGGAAACAGAGGGGGGGGGGGGGAGGCCCTGCAGACAGGCCGACGGCGAGCAGGAGACTAATTGATCAGGACGACTTGAAGAGAGAAACTGTGCCGATGGCTGAGAAGCATTAGCTCTGAGGAAGTCAGGGCAGGAGAAGATTCCTTTAACGAGTCAGGGTTTCACCAAACGCCTGTTTCTATTTAGTTAGTTTCACTATTTATATTGTTGCCTTCAAATCTACTCAGTTACTGTTCTGCGGGATATTCTGCATATACATTTGGTTAGAAGGTGAAATACCTTTTTGATCTTGGTCATTTTTAACTATATATTTGAACCACTTGAAGGATTTTAGACATCAGACGTCTGGAACTTATGTTTCTTTTAAAGTTCTGATCAGTTTTTCGATTTTGGGCCTCTTTTCAGAGTAGTGGTGAAAAAACATCCAAAATCCACATTTAGGGGTTGATTTAATAACTTTGTCTATTAGTGTCGGTAGATTTCTCCTAAATTCTGAGTAAATAATTGTGTTGATGTGAGTCATGAAGTGGGGAAGCTTCATGCTGATATCTGTTAGTTACATGTATGACTCTGTTCACCTGTAGTGTGTACAACATGTATGACCCTGTTCACCTGTAGTGTGTACAACATGTATGACCCTGTTCACCTGTAGTGTGTACAACATGTATGACCCTGTTCACCTGTAGTGTGTACAACATGTATGACTCTGTTCACCTGTAGTGTGTACAACATGTTTGACCCTGTTCACCTGTAGTGTGTACAACATGTATGACTCTGTTCACCTGTAGTGTGTACAACATGTATGACTCTGTTCACCTGTAGTGTGTACAACATGTATGACTCTGTTCACCTGTAGTGTGTACAACATGTATGACTCTGTTCACCTGTAGTGTGTACAACATGTATGACCCTGTTCACCTGTAGTGTGTACAACATGTATGACTCTGTTCACCTGTAGTGTGTACAACATGTATGACTCTGTTCACCTGTAGTGTGTACAACATGTATGACTCTGTTCACCTGTAGTGTGTACAACATGTATGACTCTGTTCACCTGTAGTGTGTACAACATGTATGACTCTGTTCACCTGTAGTGTGTACAACATGTATGACTCTGTTCACCTGTAGTGTGTACAACATGTATGACCCTGTTCACCTGTAGTGTGTACAACATGTATGACTCTGTTCACCTGTAGTGTGTACAACATGTATGACTCTGTTCACCTGTAGTGTGTACAACATGTATGACTCTGTTCACCTGTAGTGTGTACAACATGTATGACCCTGTTCACCTGTAGTGTGTACAACATGTATGACCCTGTTCACCTGTAGTGTGTACAACATGTATGACTCTGTTCACCTGTAGTGTGTACAACATGTATGACTCTGTTCACCTGTAGTGTGTACAACATGTATGACTCTGTTCACCTGTAGTGTGTACAACATGTATGACCCTGTTCACCTGTAGTGTGTACAACATGTATGACCCTGTTCACCTGTAGTGTGTACAACATGTATGACTCTGTTCACCTGTAGTGTGTACAACATGTTTGACCCTGTTCACCTGTAGTGTGTACAACATGTATGACTCTGTTCACCTGTAGTGTGTACAACATGTATGAATGTTACAATACATATCTTTAAAGGAGCTTTTCTCTAAAGGAGCTTTTTCTCACACTCTTCAGCAGAAGTCTCCACTTCAGCAGCACTTACATACACCAAACTCTCCACTTTCATTCCTCTCTATATTCTGCAGCTTTGTGCAGAGGGCTTTGTTCACATGTCACTCACAGCTCATGTTATACAGATTTCTAGTACTAAAAAAGATTTTTTAAATGTCTGTTCACAGTATTATCTAAAACCTTTTGACTCTAATATGTTAACAAAAGAAAAACCAGAATGTTGAACCTGTGTTATCTGATGTTCACAAATCTACACATATTTGATTACATAATGCCTAATTTTCATAATTAAAAATAAAATTTCAGAAAACTTGTAATACAAAATATAATCGTCTTAATGTAATAATGAACTCGGGGAAGTTTCCTGGTGATATGTATTAGTTAAATATTTCACCCCATTCACCTGTTGAAGAAAATGGTTCTTCTCAAACAAACCTATTTTTCTTTTTTTTTACTATTAATAATGGATTTGATTTGATGTCCTTTACACGAAGAGTAAAACCTGAACTTCTGTTTCCTATTAAATGGATCTATCAGAAGGTAAAATCTAAAAGTAAATTCAGAGACGGTCCATCACCCGGCCCTCCCTGCGAGCCCTGGGGGCCTGGTATTGATCGGTGCCTCATAGGTAGTGATTGGACATGAGTGGATAATTTCCTTTGCTGCATTAGAGTCCATTACTGGCCCGCTCCCCGGAAAGCGATAGACATCCTCAAAAGAAAAAAGAGAAGATTCTTCTTGGAAAAGCCGATGATTCACCGGCCGAGGCTCCTCCAACTTTATTATCCGCTCCATTTGGAGGTCGATAATGAGACGGGAGGTCAAGGCAATAATTTAGACTGTTTTTGTCCTTTTCTGACGCCTCGGTCAGTTCTCCACTCTGGATTAACTTCCCCCTGTTTAGCATTTATACGCAGAATATAAACCTTTAATAAATGCTTTATCATACATCGATTCATTCATTTACTCAACCTTTATTTAAACTAGGAAATACATAGTGTTAATAATATAAGTGTTTATTACATATACACGACCTGCAGTGTAAACATGGCAGTAAAAAGCAGTTGTAATAATACTTATTATTATATATTAGTATGCATTTAGAAATGTCCTTAAAGCTGCATTTTACTGTTATAAACCAGTAGCGCTCACACTCAAAGTAGCCGTCAGTCCACAGCTGAAACTAAAAAACACTTAAATACGTTTCAACTGTTTACATTTCGTTTCAACCACAAATCCCTGAACTGAACGTGTGTTTACGTCAGTTCATCAAACTTACCTTTGTATATTTGTATTTATCTCATCATAGTATAAGAATTATGCACAACTGATGTTTTTTAAATTCATTTCTTTAATAATCTCACAAACCCCCCATGTAGTACTCCAGATGACCACTAGGGGCGCATCTGAGAAACATCGTTATAAAGCATTTAAGAAATGTTTGTTTACTGCCCTTGAATACGAAAAAAGGTCCTTAAAGTAAATTGTTACCTAAAGGTGTTTATGTTCAGCAGACTGAGGAAACAAGTCGTCTAATTATAATTAAAAACACATTTTTATCTGCATTTTAGATCCAGTCAGAGACGATTTGTTGATCTTGCAGCAAAACGTTTTTTAGAACAAATTCCCAGCTGAGATTGAACCTGAACAGACGCAGATCTGGATTATTTGAGGCTTGAATGTCCTTCTCATGGCCCCCCAGGAGGGTTTGTTCTGTGGCAGATCATTACTCATGCACACAGTCCAGGGATTTAAACTGGCAACCTTCCCATCGTAAGATCTCTCCTACATTCTGCTGAGTCCTCCTACCCGCTGCTATCCTTATTATTTCAGGTACACTGATAGCAAAGCCCTATTCTTCAGACATTTTGGGATATTTGGTCCATGCAAAGAATAATGGAGGGGAAGTGAAATGCAGAAAAGTGGGAACATTGAATATACAGACTCCCAGGGGCATGAAAACCAAAAGAAAGTCTGGGATCAGCAGCTACTCTTTGTAATGCATTAAATAATAATGAGCTTGAATTATTATTCGTGTTATTACTGACCCATTTAGCAAACTGTTCATCATGCTTTCCGTGGTATATTGGGTCCATCTGATAAAATGTTTTAGCAACAGATCCTGAAATGTGAGGTACAATGTTTGAGGTACAAATGTTGGAAAAGCTTGTGTTAAACTTCATTTCCTGTTGTGGAAGAGCTTCAAATAGAAAGCATTTAGCAAAACGTCACGCGTTTGTGAAGAAGTGAGCAGACGACTGGAGAAACGAGACTTGGATTGAACTGCACGAGTCGTGTGAGAGTTTGTAAACGGATGATGTCAGATAGATTTCGGTTGTTAAACGCGGCTCCATTTACTTCCATTCATCAAGACTTTCCTCTGTTTTTGGATTCTTCGTTCACCGTGGAGGCAGGAGACAAACAATTCTTCAAGAGTTCAAGGTCCCACGATGTGAGTAATTGATATACGAATGATCATTTTGTAGGTGAAGTCTTCCCTTTGAACGAGGTCTTTCGCAACATGCTGCTTTTATACAAGTGCCAACAGCCCTAAGTGTGTCGGAGCAGGGAGTTCTGTTAGAGACCTTTAGGAACCCTCTCAGAGATCCATGTGACCTCTTTAGCGATCCTCGAAACCCTTCAAAAGAAACTTCCCAATACCACCAGGGATCCTCGAAACCCCCTCATTAGCCATATGACCTCTAAAGAAACTCTCTTACCCAATCAGAGACCCCGTCTCTTCACTAGCTAAAACCCTTAAAAGAAACACTGAGACCCTCGAGGAGCCTGTGATCCCTGAGCAACACCAACAACTCCCTAAAGAAACCATGTGACCTAAAAGCCACTAATAACAGCTGCACATGGGCCTCATGCAGTCTCACTTTGGAGATTTTGGACTATTTTGCTTCCAGAACTTGTCTTCTTTCAGACTAGTAGATAGAAAACATCCAAAAGCCACATTTAGGAGTTCATGTTTGTAACTGTGTGTGTAGATTTAAACTCTCCACAGCTACATTACATAACGCCTCATGTACATATTAAACACTTGTAATATAAAGTTGTGTTGATGTGAGTCATGAAGTGGGGAAGCTTCATGATATCTGTTAGTTACATGTATGACCCTGTTCACCTGTAGTGTGTACAACATGTATGACTCTGTTCACCTGTAGTGTGTACAACATGTATGACCCTGTTCACCTGTAGTGTGTACAACATGTTTGACCCTGTTCACCTGTAGTGTGTACAACATGTATGACTCTGTTCACCTGTAGTGTGTACAACATGTATGACTCTGTTCACCTGTAGTGTGTACAACATGTATGACCTTGTTCACCTGTAGTGTGTACAACATGTATGACCTTGTTCACCTGTAGTGTGTACAACATGTATGACCCTGTTCACCTGTAGTGTGTACAACATGTATGACCTTGTTCACCTGTAGTGTGTACAACATGTATGACTCTGTTCACCTGTAGTGTGTACAACATGTATGACTCTGTTCACCTGTAGTGTGTACAACATGTATGACCCTGTTCACCTGTAGTGTGTACAACATGTATGACTCTGTTCACCTGTAGTGTGTACAACATGTATGACTCTGTTCACCTGTAGTGTGTACAACATGTATGACTCTGTTCACCTGTAGTGTGTACAACATGTATGACCCTGTTCACCTGTAGTGTGTACAACATGTATGACCCTGTTCACCTGTAGTGTGTACAACATGTATGACTCTGTTCACCTGTAGTGTGTACAACATGTATGACTCTGTTCACCTGTAGTGTGTACAACATGTATGAATGTTACAATACATATCTTTAAAGGAGCTTTTCTCTAAAGGAGCTTTTTCTCCCACTCTTCAGCAGAAGTCTCCACTTCAGCAGCACTTACATACACCAAACTTTCCACTTTCATTCCTCTCTATATTCTGAAGCTTTGTGCAGAGGGCTTTGTTCACATGTCACTCACAGCTCATGTTATACACGCTACACTCACTACATGCAGAAACATGATTTATTTGGTGATTTATGGAGAGAGATCCAGAATCTCCTCTGTGAAAACCTTTGACTCTAACATGTCAACAAAATGGAACAATAATCTTGAACCTGACTTTATCCAAAGTTCACATTTCTGTTTGGGAATGTGTGCAAACCAGCACGTATTTAATAAGATAATGCCTCATTTGCATAATTAAACATAACATTTTAGAACACGTGTAATGCAAAAACAGGGAACTGGGAAATTCTGTTTCAGACTCATAGTGGAACCTTTCATTCTCCATCAACCAATGCCTCTTTAAAAGTCTGATAAGCTATTTAAGCCATCGTTCTGGATAATGATGGCATTTGTAGGCCAGCAGGTGACCCCCTTTCACACAGGGAGGGTGCTGCGGGTCTCCACAGCTCACCACATCCTGGATCCTCTGGCTGCTGAGAACATGATGCAGCTCATCTCTCTGCTCCAGCCGGCTGTGCAGAAGTAGTGCATGCGTGGGTCTGGAAAGTCATCTCCTGCATCACATTAATGGGATAATAATGTGATTGATTGGTCACCTTTGCAGGGGAAAAGGTATGTTCTGCTTCCTGAGAGTGCAAGACTCTTCAGAGAACTTGTAGCTGAGGGTTTTTGCTGAAGAGTCCATCAGCAGGGTGAAGACTCGACACATCAGGGGGGAATTTAACCTGGTGTGTAGCTGTCAGCTTTCTCAGTGGGGACTCAAGAGGGGGAGGGGGAATCCGGCGCTTCAGGACTGCTGAGCCCCGCTGCGATGCATGGAGGCTGTTTGGAAACGCTCCCCGGGTCTCCGGAGCGCATGAGGCGTTTCCAGCCGCAGAACCGGGGGGATCCGGCCGCTGATCCGCAGCTCTGCCAGGCTACCACACTATAGGTTCGGCTACAGGAGCAGGGCTCGGTTCGGTATCCACGGAGCGGAGGTATATCTGCATCCCTGCGCCGCGGCGGTGGTGGATACTGTGTAAGCATAGTGGCATCTATGCAATTTTATCTCGACTTTTCATTTTATTATGAGCGCAGAGGAGGGAGAGGCGGGTCCTGCTTGTGGGAAGGTGAGGGGGGGCACTACCCTCGCCCACAGCCACACCTGGGATGAAGGCGAACCGCACGGCTCCCATAGACGTCGGCACCCCGACGATGAGGAGGAGGGAGAGCCGGGAGAGCCGGGAGAGGACGCTGAGGGCTGCCGGGAGGGCCGGCGCTGCAGGGATGCATGTGAGGGGAACAACGAGGGGAATATCTCCAGTGAGGAGGAAGCTGTCGGCGGAAGATCGTGCAAAGAGCAGACGATGCATTCAAACAGCAGCAGCGAGACCTGCATCCCCACTCCCAGCTGTCGGATCTGCTTCCAAGGCGCAGAGCAGGTAAATGTACCGACGTGCAGGTGAACTGTTAACAGGTCTCACACCACTGTTATCAAATCTCTGTCTGGCGTTTTTAAATTTTAAATGCTGGTTTTGTGAATGGTGAAAGTCAATGGTGGGCAGTAACTAAGTACATTTACTCAAGTGCGGTACTTAAGTATAATTCTGAGGTACTTTACTTGAGTATTTCCATTTCCTGCTACATTATACTTCTTACCCCATAATATTCAGAGGGAAGAATTTTACTTTTTACTCCGTTACATTTATTGTACAGCTTACTTTAGTTTGAAGAATCAGATTAATAATAGAAAATATAATCAATAAATAATGCATCATGTCTTATTGTAGGTTAAAATAAACTTTATTCATGCTTTGGTTAAATTCACAAGCTACCTGACTCTATAGTATTACAAACACTCGTCCAGCTTCTACATTAAAGAGATGAACGCATGAATGCATCACTAACTATAATCCAATAATATAAAATATGTATTATTATATAGAATGAGAACTTTTACTTTTGTAAAATTTCGAAAAACAGCGTTTGACATGCTGGAGACCCCTGATTGGTCGGATTTCTGTAGTGAAGAGAAGCAACAAGAAGCAACAAGAAGCAACAAGAAGCAACAAGAAGCAACAAGAAGCAAAGTAAAAGTGAATATTTATTACGTGATGTTCAAACTTAAGAGTGTAAAACAACACGGGACGTGCAGTGACTTCAGCACCTTGGACAGCACAAAGCTACATCTGCAGTTCCACAGGTTGGATCATTATAATGATCATCATCATCATCATCATCATCATCATCATCATCATCATCATCATCATCATAATGAGCAATAACGTCATTTCACAATTGAGCAGCTGAGCTACTAGTTACATTAAGCTGCATTTCAGAGAGACATTGTTCTTTTTACTCAGTCACACTTCTCTGACAGCTTTGCAGACTGAAATATGAAACGTTTTACTCAACAGTATATAAATCAATTAATCTTGACATGAAACATTAAAATGCAGTCAGTAATAATCTCATAAAAGGCTAAAAGCAGCTGCAACCATTTCCTCACAGAATGCATCACCAGAGGAAGTGACGAGTACACAGGACTCACAGAAGCACTGCACTTAGTGAACTTTATTTATATAATACTTTTATTAAAAACAGCTGTTCCAAAGTGCTCTGTTAATAATACAATGCATAACAGTATTAATATCAACAATAACATGAACACACATATACAATTTATATACAACTGTATAAGTGGGTTTAAAGCGTGTAGTAAAGGTGTTACACACTCAGTTTGTTCATATATAAAGTCAGGAGTTAGTTTTATGTAGACCACTGGTTACCTGCAAAGGATCCCTGGAGGTCCTCAAACCTCACGTTTGGAACCACCTGCTACGGGTATATAATGCAGCCCTGTACTGCAGCAGACATCCACACATCTCCAGTTTCATGAACTACATTTGCATTTAAACGTTCGCAGTACATTTACTTAAATGTAATACTTTACTTAAACTGCGTCACATCAGCGGAGGATGACAGACTGAATCCTTATCTGTGGAAAACATCGTCCCCGAGTGAAGCTGCCTGCGTGTCTTCCTGGAGGTGGATGGACAGACAAGTGGACACTCTCCATCCGTCTCTGAAATCTGACACTCTGCAGGCCTGTTCGTCTCGTGACAGCGAGCCTCGATGAGGAACGATTCACCCCAGAGCTTAAGGGAAAGAGAGGAGTCAGGGCAGTAAATGTCTAAGTGAATATCCTGTCTCCTGCACGTGGGCTACAGCCTATTAGAGCTAATCTAATAGCTCTGCCTCCGGGTCCAGACTGACGTTTGATTTTTTCGACAAGGCCGCAGGCTGGCCGAGCTCAGCAGTCATCAAGAAGACTGTGAAACAGAAACTTTACACTTTACACATTCATGTCTGAGCAGAGTGAGGATGAGTTATGTTTGTGTAGCATTTACTCTGTTACCTTGAGTTAGTGAAGAACATGTTTTCCTCCTGCGAACGAAGACTTAAACAAATGGAGAGAAGTGTTGATGAACTGAAGTGAATGAGGGACAGTACATGAAAACATCTGTTCACACACTCCCGCACGACGTGTGCAGTATGATCTCATTTATCCAGGCGTATGCACTCTTCTTCACAATGTGTACTTCCTGCCTCCCCATACAGTCGTAAAGAAATACATGGATATATTATGGTCACATTAACACCCTTCATTTGAAGCCTGGTTGACTTTCTACTAGCCTCCAGAATCAATGGATTAGAAAACTAAAAGAAGGAATGTTTTCAGATTTCAGAATGTTGGTTTATCATCACGGCTTCCCTCCATAGCTTTCCCAATTCAGTTAATTCAAGCGAAAGCCTCTGAGGTCCTCGTAAAGCCACAAGGTTAGTACGACATGATGAAAAACGAGCTGCCTGACCGCTGACCTTAATATACTATTAATATGCCACTCACAGCCCGGCCGGCAGGTCAGCTGCAGTAA
Source organism: Cottoperca gobio (assembly GCF_900634415.1). Lineage (NCBI taxonomy): Eukaryota > Metazoa > Chordata > Actinopteri > Perciformes > Bovichtidae > Cottoperca > Cottoperca gobio. The sequence goes on along the minus strand of NC_041371.1, from coordinate 1,675,328 downwards.
TGGCCGCCCGAGGAATGCCTGCAGGAAGAGAAAAGAATCAACAGGAAAAATAGATACGGCTTTGATGATTAATGTCACGCTGCATCCCGCCTTTAACATCCGCCAGAGTTGTAGCTTTTGAGAAATGATCATTGATCTGAGCGAGGCTGTAAAGCCTCCTGGTGAACAAGTCGTGGGTTTTCTCTGATGTATGACCCGCCGGGAGGAAAAGGCCAAACTGAGGCATGAAAACAAGGATTTCAAGATGATGGGAAAAGTTGACACGTAGACCTTGAGAAAGATGTGAGATTAATATTTGGGAGACGCTTCAACTATCGACCCAAAAGCAGATGGTTTCTGTGTCTTGAAGATTCTGTCACTGCTTCAGAGAAACGTTCACGACAGGAACAGCAGACGAGATATAAATATACACAGAAGAGTTTTAGTGTCGGGCAAAAGCAAAAACAAAGAGGAGGATTTATTTTATTTTGTCAAGAATAAAGTCAAAATGTCTTAAGAACTTTAAGTTCAACACTAGTTTGATTTATTCTTCTTGTTTCAACTTTGTTTTCGATATATTGACTTTATTTAAAAAAAGCAAGAAAATAAAATAATTCAGATTTATTTTTTCTTATGCGTGACCCTGATATTAAAAGTTCGACCTTATTTCTCAAAATCTCGACTTTATTCTCGAATTGCAAAATAAAAAAAACATCCTCCTCATGCTTTCCCTTTACGCCTGGCACTAATAATCTTCCGTACATGTTAAGTAGATCGTGTACTTAATATTAATGTACCTCTGTACCACCATTAACTATACTTGTGTAAAGCATGCAGCAGTGTGTGCACTTCCTCTCCTGTGGTTTCTTCTGACCAGCTTATCAAAATCAATTTGCAGAGTGTGAAGTGCTGCACTGGGTAAAGACACGTGGGGATGTTGAATCACCTGCTCTGTAAGAAAAGGGCAAATGTCAGAGGACGAATCCAAAGTGTCCAGCTGACTTTTAATGGAAGTTTTTGATACATGAATAACAAACCAGTTCCCCTGATGAAGACGTGTTATTTATGTATCAATAAAGGAATTTTTCAGACAACCAAATACTATATACTTCCACTAAAAGTACGTTTTTATTCGTATTTAATTTGCAGAGCATCAAAGTTTTCTTGACTATCCTAATCAGTCCGCTTTAGATTTGATGTATATTCATATGACTGTTCTGTGGTGTCATGCAGGGCGACCTGCTGAACCCGTGCCGGTGCGACGGCTCGGTGCGGTACACCCACCAGCACTGCCTGCTGAAGTGGATCAGTGAGCGAGGCTGCTGGACCTGCGAGCTCTGCTGCTACCGCTTCCACGTCATCGCCATCAACATGAAGACACCTTGGCAGGTGAAAGACTGCAGGCCGGGTTTGGATAGTTGTCACCTGTGGAAACACACACCTACTTACCTTTCAGTAAACTATTGGCCACATTATCAATATCTTTATATTAATCATAACAAATAGAGGTACAACTGTTTTTATGTTAAAAAAAGTAAATAAAATAGAATTAAAGGAAAGAAGACTTAACTTTTCTTTAACTTTTTTTAACCTTAAAATAAATATTTAAATAACAAAAAAAGCTTACAAACTGTATTATTCAGGATGTCATGTTATAAGTTTCACTACACGATTATAGTGGCCAAAATAATTCATGATAACGATATTTTTGCGATGAATTGATGAATTAATTGCACTTAAAAGTAGGCGTGTAGGGAGAGAGTCTGTCACCATTACTGTGTGGAAACGATTAAAGAGCAAGGATTATTTATGTGTATTATATCAATTATATCAATATTTCCTTTTTTAAATATCACGGTTATTCCCAGTTTACACACATACTGTTAACAGTATTTTTAAAGTTAGTTGGAATACTGTTATAAATAAATAACATATTAAATGCAACACATGTAAACATTACAAATGGCTGCTACAAAGAAAAGATTGATATGATCGGTACGAGTTGTAACACAGTCTGTCTTTGAGCATCTTTCTGCAGAGCTCTGGAGAAACAACAGTGAGAATTAAAGTGTTTAAAATGTATTCTTGCTGTTTAATTTATTGTTGTTGGATTGCACACTTTGTATGAGGATGAGGGTTAAACTGTAAACTTGTAGATATCAATAAAAAGGGAGAAAGATCTTCTTCACATTAAAATGCCTGACAAGCGATGTCACGTCAAACTGCAGACATTATATTATATCCGGCTTTTTTACGGCTTTTCTTTTACAGCCATTAACATTTGAGGTTAGACTTTTCTCCCTCCGAGCTCTCTAAATTATTATAAAGACATTAACAAGAGATTGTTTTTACAGTATCGACCCGCCAGTTAGATTGATTCTCAGAAATATTCACAGTCGAGGAAAACAGCCAAACTGACAGCAAATAAACCAGTCAGAGCACTTCCTACTCTCCTTTACGAAACCCAAATATAGGAGTCTTAATAACGCTATAATTATAATTATTATACTCTTATAATTATTACTCTTCACCCTCTAGATAGACACCTTTTTAATAGCATCTTTTTGATTTCTTATGAATGGTTTATGGTAGAAAAAGGTGAACAAATCTTTTTTAAATTGTGATTTAATTATTTACAGTAGAAACAGAGCTGTAAATGTCCAGAGTGCATCATTTAAACTGTTAGTCCATTGAACTCATACAGCTTCAACCCCTATGATAAAGCAGAATTTCAGCTGAAATTGAGCTGATAAAAGATAAAGATGTGCATTAGTGGTGAATTGGCTGATCTCATCACTAGTGACCAAACATCCCTTAAAACTTAATAGTCCTCCAATAATCTATGAATACATATAGTCTTCTTAAATAACTGAATACATTATATTACATGTCATCTAGCAGACACTCTTATCCAGAGCGACTTACAGTGAACTAACTACAGGGACAGTCTCCCTGGAGCAACTCAGGGTTAAGTACCTTGCTCAGGGGTACAATGGTGACAGCCTGGTATTGAACACAAGGCCATCCGGTTTGGAAGGCACCACCAGACCAATACAATATATCTGAAATTCTCTGTAGTTTCTGAATTATGGAACATGTGGTTTGAATAACTGCAAATTAATCTGCAATGACTCATTTGAGAATAAAATAAAATGATTTTAATGAAGCGTTCGTCCCTTGTGATTCAAACGTCGGAAATGTGATACTCAGAAGATTTCTGTTTTTACACTGTAATTTACAACATGAATATCATGCTGTATTGAAAAACACTTGAAACTAGTGATTGAGACCGTAAGGGAAATAAACGGGGTAAGAGTCATTTTCTCATAGACTTCTATACAACCGGACTTCTTTTTGCAACCAGTGCAGTCTCCCCCTGCTGGATGTTAGAAAGAATGCAGGTTTAAGGCTCTTTCGCTTCAAATGTTTTTGTAACAGTGATCTGTGTCCTCTCCCCTCTCTGTGTGCAGTGGCAGTCCATCACCATCACACTAGTGGAGAAGGTGCAGATCATCGCGGTTTTTCTGGGCTCTCTCTTCTTGGTGGCCAGCATCTCCTGGCTGCTGTGGTCAGCTCTCAGCCCGCAGGCCGTTTGGCAGCGGCGTGACGTCCTCTTCCAGATCTGCTATGGCATGTACGGCTTCATGGACCTGGTCTGCGTAGGTGAGCCTGCAAATGAGTCATGCAGCTGTAATCAGCAGAATGGAAGAACAAAAATGTAAATGCACAATGTCGTTTTCTGCCACTAGGGGTCTCTGAACCAAAACACTAATAAAATATGGATTTTGGTGGCGTTATGAAGTAGCGTGGGATCATGGGAGTTTGTCATTGCAGTCAGCTTCTCTCTTTTATTTTGTATTTTGTCATTGTTCCTCGTACAGGGGGTTTTACTGGGGGTGGAATTATCCGTTTTGGTCTCCTCTCCAAAAGAAAGCTTTGAATAAAACCGGTAAAAACACTAAATAAAGACGCAGTTTTTAGCGGAATACAGACGTCCCAGAGGGGCTGCAAGTCGAGTTGCCACTAATGTTTGCCCAGCTTGTTTATCTGATAACGTAATTTCCACCAGTTCAGGAAGTTTTTACCGGGAGCCAAATTATCCGCAGAGTTTAACAATGACCTTTAAAAAATCAACACATTCTCACTCCCAACTCGTCAGATATCAATGATTTAGATTCACAGGGGACACGAACAGCAGTCTCCAGCACAGCCATCTACCCGACCTCCCTTCTACGTGGACTTTCTCGTTGTTTATAATACGGCAGTTGCTTTACATTGCTTTACATTGCAAGTAATAGAAAGCCAGGTGCGTTTCACACAGACATTAAAGGGTGCCTCGTACATTGGTAGAAGACTCCAAGAGCCATTGACCAAGAGGTGTGTATTTGATGAGTTGGGAGTGAGGAAGGGTTGTAGAGAATATCTAAAAATGTGACCACATCAGATGATCAACTTATCCTTTAATGTTTTTGTCCTTGTAACAGGCTTGCTTGTCCACGAGGGGGCAGCAGTGTACAGCGTCTTCCTGCGCTGGCGGGCCGTCAACCTCCACTGGGATGTTCAGAGCTACGATAAAGCAAAGGACATGGAGGACACGAGCACGGGCCATTCCTTGTTGGCTCCCAGAACGCTTTGGTTGCCTCTGGCTACCTTTGGGCCCAATGGCCCCTTAAGCCCCACCCAGCTGGGGCCACAGCCATGGACCTGCCTCTGTTTGGCCCCCTTCTGCCCCGGCCTGGTGCCCCGAAACAACCTCAGCCAGGACAGTGACTCAGAGGTCGTCATTCGTGTAACATCGGTGTAACAACAGGCGATATTTATGCAGGAACAAAGCATCTGATGGTTTGTACTTGGTGGTAACAATCTGGGCTTCTATGGGCAGTTTATAATATCACACAATTTGTTGTGTTCTTTTTAAAGATTTTCTAAATTGTTTCCGAATTAGTTAGAATTGTTTGTCTGCTCTGGGGCCGGTCCTCAAAACAATCTCAACATTTAAATGAATTCACATGTGAGGAGGTTGTTGCCTTTGTGTTTTATTCTTTAAAAAATATTTTTCTGCATAGAAGTACATGAACCACACTCCCCTTTCCTTTTCCAGACCATTGTACAGCATTCATGTCATTTGGGATAGAAAGTGATGATTATCAGATTTACAACTTGTGACCATTTTCATCATCACAAAACTCTAATAATAATAATAATAATAGTTTAGGATGGCAGAGTTGGATGTGTGAGAGTTGATACTCTGCATTATATTCCTTAAATGACCTTGATGGATGGGCTTTGGCTGAGTTGAGGCATCCATTCTAGTTTGTTTTAGACACTTCTGCATTGTTTGACACCAGATCGGATATGTGGGATCTTTCAGAAAACAATATTGTCGGATGTTGAAGTGAACAAGTAATTACAAAAGTTGCCACATGACATGTACACAGCATAAGGGCGGATGTGTCTTCAGATATTCTAGTAAACCTTAGTTTTACATTACTGCAGTTTCCTATAATTTCATAAATTAGAACTAATATGTAACTAAATGTATAAAAACAAAATCTTAGAAAGAACTGTAGTGGGAAAATGGAGGCCATGTTTAATTGGTACACCTCCAATTTCCAAACATAAAAAAAGAATGTAAATTACCTTGTTTACATGGGTTCAAATAGAGGTCCTTGTACTTGGTACCAAATTATCTGAATATTACAGGTATGTAAAGTAAAGTGTTACCGATATAGCAACATGACAAAAAGCCAAGCTAGCAGCCCAGTGAGCCTGTAAGTACATTACACATCAAGGAAAACAGCTGGACAGTTGTCAAATCAAGAGAAAGCATCGATCCTAGGATTCTTACCACTAGTGGTGCAAAAAACATTTATCAATCTAACCCAGACTTTGTGTCCAGACTCAATGCAAAGCAAATTGTAGTGTTGCAACTACTGCACATTAAGTTACTGCACATTTTCTCCAGTTACAATTTAATTTGGGTTAAACAATTTGTGCTAACCCCGAAGCTACAGGAGTCCGCTATGAGAAAAGTGGCACAGACTGACGCATGTACTGATCTGTTCGGTGATTTAAATAAGTCCTTGACATTTATCACAAAGCTTTGCTAAGATTTACTTCTCAGTTACTTTGGCTTATGTTTGCTTGGAGCTTAACATACTAAACATTTTACAATTGGCACATGAACACTATTACCGTTAGCATTTAAACATGCTAATGTTCAATGTAGGGAGAAAAGATCCATCCATCCATCCATCGTCTACTGCTTATCCAGGATCGGGTCGCGGGGGCAGCAGCTCCAGTAAGGAACCCCAAACTTCCCTTCTCCGGGCCACATCCTCCAGCTCCGAGTGGGGGATCCCGAGGTGTTCCCAGTGAGGAGATATAATCTCTCCACCGAGTCCTGGGTCTTCCCCGGGGTCTCCTCCCAGCTGGACGTGCCTGGAACACCTCCCTAGGGAGGTGCCCAGGTGGCATCCTTACTTGATGCCCGAACCACCTCAACTGGCTCCTTTCAACGCAAAGGAGCAGCGGCTCTACTCCGAGTCTCTCACGGATGGCTGAACTTCTCACCCTATCTCTAAGGGAGACGCCAGCCACCCGTCTGTGAAAACCCATTTTGGCCGCTTGTACCCGCGATCTCGTTCCAAGACATCCAGAGAAATTTGGCACAGTCACGAAATTACAAGCAGTTTTCCCAAATCTCTAATCCTTTCCTGTTTGTCCTGAAAAGTAGACTAAACTGTTTTTATTAGTTATAGCCTAAAAACATTGAATACTCGTTATGAAACATTATTTTGGTGTTGCCCACAGACGAGCAGTTATGTCCGTAGCCTACATGAATCATTGACTTGAAGTTTTTTTTGCTGTTTTTAGAGTTTGTATAGCTTTGAGTTTCCAACTGAATCCTTCCAAAACTGCTGGACTATGGAGAGAGCTTTGAATCTCTATCACTGTGCTTTGGGATAAACCTGCTTCACATTTTTGTATAAATAAATCCTACCTTTTAGAAGACCAGAAGGACGCAGGATTCAGCGATTTAGACAGATTGCAAATGAGCACAAAATAAACAAACAATGCAGGCATCAAATCTGGACTTTTCTAAGTGTCACGTTGACTTGATCCTCAGATGATTTGTGCCGGTATATATACAGCTGTTGAAAATTGTGGTTTTGATCCGTCTGTATTCCATTCTGTTGAGCTTCCAGGAGCCCTGTGGTGTTGGGGGGTTTGGGTTTGTAGATGGTTTTGGGGTACAGTTCTCGACCCTTGGTGATTTAGGTTGTTTGATTTTGTTGGTGCCTTAGGAGGCAGGTGACGTCTCAATGCGCAGCACAGAAATGACTTGAATGTGACTTTTGCTGTTGGCTGTATTTCTATTTCCTTTGAATGTAACAATGGATGTAATGTATAAAGAATATTTATATACATCCAGAGCAGTGTGGGTTATTTGCCTGATGTCTGTAGTACCCTCTTTCACATCAAGAGGAAGATTATCTAATGTTTGTGTATCTGGCTTTATAAAGTATGCAGAGCTAATGGCACTAGGTAAAAAGAAGGCAGGCTTTATTTCTCTCAAGCTCTTTTTTTTTCATTCTTCACACAACTACTTCTGTCACTTTTTATGTGTACACAACTAAACACAGAATCCGGATCCTGCCCGGTCTCCAGAGCTGTTCCACTCTGCAGGAGTCTTACCCCAGAGCGGTCCCGCTCACTGACTCACTCGGTGTTCTATTTGGAGGCCTAACTAATAGACCACCACCTTCTCATCTCAACTCAAAAAAGATACAAGTATAATCTGACAATGTCAATTTGATACCCATGCTACATGTTTAATGTGATTGCCCAGCGTCTGCGTCGGACAACTCTCCTTCTTCTGAGTGCAGTTGGGGACCTGTTCAGAATAATTTTAATGATAAACACAAGGCACTTAACCCTGAGTTGCTCCATGTGGACTGTCCCTGTAGTTAGTTCACTGTAAATCGCTCTGGATAAGAGTGTCTGCTAAATGAGATGTTCCAGTTCCCTGGTCTTCCCTGCATTGAGCAGGAGGTGGTTCCTTTGGCACCAGAGGGCAAAGTCCTGTGTCAGCTCTCTGTAATACTTGTCATCCCCATCAGAGATGAGGCCGACAATAGCAGAGTCATCAGAGAACTTCTGCAGGTGTCATTTTGCAGTGTTGTGGGTGAAGTCTGCAGTGTAGAGGGTGAAGAGAAACGGCACCAGAACCGTTCCTAGAGGAGGCGAATGGGGCGAGATTCCTGTCTGCGTCTGCTTGGCATTGTCAAAAAATGTAACTTTCAGACAAGGTTCTATGATGTCACTGATGATGTCATCAATGACATCATAGAACCTTGTCGGAAAGTTTATAAATAGAACCCGTTACTCACATCAGAGAGTTTCTTGACAATGCCAAGCAGACGCAGACAGTCCACTCGCCCCATTCGCAGACGCAGGAGACCTCTCAGGTCCCCTGCTACACGCAGGAGACCTCTCAGGTCCCATGCTACACGCAAACGGAGGAGAGTTGTCCGACGCAGACGCTAGGCAATGACATTAAACATGCATGGGTATCGATTCGACATTGTCAATTGATACTTGTGTCTTTTTTTTTCTTTCTTGGAACATGGCCAGGGAACCAAGAAGGGGGTAGCTGAACAAATAGGTGAGCGGAACCTTACCGCTCTGGTATGGGCAGGAGGACGACCTGTCGAGCGGAACAGCTCTGGAGACCGGGCAGGATCCGGATTCTGGGGAAGAACTGGAACACGGGACTCTGCAGGAGTCTTACCCCAGAGCGGTCCCGCTCACTGACTCACTCGGTGTTCTATTTGGAGGCCTAACTAATAGACCACCACCTCCTCATCTCAACTCAAAAAAGATACAAGTATAATCTGACAATGTCAATTTGATAGCCCAGCGTCTGCGTTGGACAACTCTCCTGCTTCTGAGTGCAGTTGGGGACCTGTTCAGAACAATTATAATTATAAACACAAGGCACTTAACCCTGAGTTGCTCCATGTGGACTGTCCCTGTAGTTAGTTCACTGTAAATCGCTCTGGATAAGAGTGTCTGCTAAATGAGATGTTCCAGTTCCCTGGTCTTCCCTGCATTGAGCAGGAGGTGGTTCCTCTGGCACCAGAGGGCAAAGTCCTGTGTCAGCTCTCTGTAATACTTGTCATCCCCATCAGAGATGAGGCCGACAATAGCAGAGTCATCAGAGAACTTCTGCAGGTGTCACTTTGCAGTGTTGTGGGTGAAGTTTGCAGTGTAGAGGGTGAAGAGAAACGGCACCAGAACCGTTCCTAGAGGAGGCGAATGGGGCGAGATTCCTGTCTGCGTCTGCTTGGCATTGTCAAAAAATTAAACTTTCAGACAAGGTTCTATGATGTCACTGATGATGTCATCAATGACATCATAGAACCTTGTCGGAAAGTTTATAAATAGAACCCGTTACTCCCATCAGATAGTTTCTTGACAATGCCAAGCAGACGCAGACAGTCCACTCGCCCCATTCGCAGACGCAGGAGACCTCTCAGGTCCCCTGCTACACGCAGGAGACCTCTCAGGTCCCATGCTACACGCAAACGGAGGAGAGTTGTCCGACGCAGACGCTAGGCAATGACATTAAACATGCATGGGTATCGATTCGACATTGTCAATTGATACTTGTGTCTTTTTTTTTCTTTCTTGGAACATGGCCAGGGAACCAAGAAGGGGGTAGCTGAACAAATAGGTGAGCGGAACCTTACCGCTCTGGTATGGGCAGGAGGACGACCTGTCGAGCGGAACAGCTCTGGAGACCGGGCAGGATCCGGATTCTGGGGAAGAACTGGAACACGGGACTCTGCAGGAGTCTTACCCCAGAGCGGTCCCGCTCACTGACTCACTCGGTGTTCTATTTGGAGGCCTAACTAATAGACCACCACCTCCTCATCTCAACTCAAAAAAGATACAAGTATAATCTGACAATGTCAATTTGATAGCCCAGCGTCTGCGTTAGACAACTCTCCTGCTTCTGAGTGCAGTTGGGGACCTGTTCAGAACAATTATAATTATAAACACAAGGCACTTAACCCTGAGTTGCTCCATGTGGACTGTCCCTGTAGTTAGTTCACTGTAAATCGCTCTGGATAAGAGTGTCTGCTAAATGAGATGTTCCAGTTCCCTGGTCTTCCCTGCATTGAGCAGGAGGTGGTTCCTTTGGCACCAGAGGGCAAAGTCCTGTGTCAGCTCTCTGTAATACTTGTCATTACCATCAGAGATGAGGCCGACAATAGCAGAGTCATCAGAGAACTTCTGCAGGTGTCACTTTGCAGTGTTGTGGGTGAAGTCTGCAGTGTAGAGGGTGAAGAGAAACGGCACCAGAACCGTTCCTAGAGGAGGCGAATGGGGCGAGATTCCTGTCTGCGTCTGCTTGGCATTGTCAAAAAATTAAACTTTCAGACAAGGTTCTATGATGTCACTGATGATGTCATCAATGACATCATAGAACCTTGTCGGAAAGTTTATAAATAGAACCCGTTACTCCCATCAGATAGTTTCTTGACAATGCCAAGCAGACGCAGACAGTCCACTCGCCCCATTCGCAGACGCAGGAGACCTCTCAGGTCCCCTGCTACACGCAGGAGACCTCTCAGGTCCCATGCTACACGCAAACGGAGGAGAGTTGTCCGACGCAGACGCTAGGCAATGACATTAAACATGCATGGGTATTGATTCGACATTGTCAATTGATACTTGTGTCTTTTTTTTTCTTTCTTGGAACATGGCCAGGGAACCAAGAAGGGGGTAGCTGAACAAGTAGGTGAGCGGGACCTTACCGCTCTGGTATGGGCAGGAGGACTACCTGATGAGTGGAACAGCTCTGGAGACCGGGCAGGATCCGGATTCTGGGAAAGAACTGGAACAGGGGACTCGGCAGGAGTTCAGTTCCCCGTTCTTCCCTGCGTTGAGCAGGAGGTGGTTCCTCTGGCACCAGAGCACAAAGTCCTGTGTCAGCTCTCTGTAATACTTGTCATCCCCATCAGAGATGAGGCCGACAATAGCAGAGTCATCAGAGAACTTCTGCAGGTGTCACTTTGCAGTGTTGTGGGTGAAGTCTGCAGTGTAGAGGGTGAAGAGAAACGGCACCAGAACCGTTCCTAGGGGAGGCGAATGGGGCGAAATTCCTGTCTGCGTCAGAGATGAGGCCGACAATAGCAGAGTTTTCAGAGAACTTCTGCAGGTGACACTTTGCAGTCTAAAGGGTGAAGAGAAACGGCGCCACAATCATGTCCGAGTGATACTCCCGTGTCCTCAAGTACTGATGACGGTTGGTGAGGTAGTCCAGAATCCTGTTGGTGAGATGATGATCCACAATGAGCTCTCCAGTTTGTCCTCCAGCAGCCTGGGTTGAATGGTGTTACTGGAGAAATCAAAGAAAATGATTCTCCCAATCCTCCAGCCTTCTCCAGGTGAGAGAGGGATCTCTGCATCAGGTGACAGCATTATCCACACCGTTGCCAGGTTGGTAGGCGAACTGAAGTGTGTCCATCGATGGTCTCACAAGGGGTCGAAGATAGCCAAGGACCGGCCTCTCCAGGGTCTTACATTACAGGTAGTGTAATGCTACATGTTTAATGTCGTTGTCTAGCGTCTGCGTCGGACAACTCTCCTGCGTCTGCGAATAGGACGAGTGGACTGTCTGCGTCTGCTTGGCATTGTCAAGAAACTACCTGATGGGAGTAACGGGTTCTATTTATAAACTTTCAGACAAGGTTCTATGGTATTGATGACATTTTCAGTGACATCGCAGAACCTTGTTTAGTTCTCCTGTTCCAGTTCTCCCCTAGACTCCTGCTCCCAGAGCTGTGTTTCCCGTCTCGCCGACTTCCAGAGATGTTTTGCCCGTCTCGTCGACCTCCTGCCTCTTTTCTTTTCAATTAACGCCCTTATTTTGTTTTCCCCCAGGACCCAATCGACGTGACACCCAGCACCATTTTTGGGCAGCTGGTTCGGGTTGCAGCGCTGCCAGACTCCTCCCCCGGTCCGTATACCGGTATGAATTCAGGGGGGTATCCACCAAGCTCTGTGGGACTCTGGTCACCACTAAACTAAAGGTGGACTAGAGTTTGGTGTGATGATGATGCTGGTGACATTACCAGACAAGTTAGATTATCAGACAGAAATTAAAGCGTTTTTTATTTTTATTTTATTCTATGTGATTAAGACTTTCTGACGATTGTCAGTTTTGACAAATTTCTGTTTTAAAATAAAGACAAAAATGTGAATGCGACTTCAGACCAAATATGTAATCATTTATTGTTAGAATCATCCTTTCAATACATAACACAGCTAATACAGATAAAAAACAGGATACCAGTATGGATGGTTGTGTGGAGAAAAAATAGAAGGCAAGGACTTACAGTATAAAATGTACAGCCACGGGATTATATAATATATATAACATTGCACATTATACCAAAAAAGAAACCACACATGGAAAACAAAAGTGTACACAATATACAACAAGGCACTGTGGAAGAAACCTGCACACGCGTCTTTGGATGGATCTGCCGCCCGCGGAGCTCCAGTGAAATGTTGTAGGAATGTTACACTGCAAACAGTCCAACTGAGCAAGTCATCCAAACTGAAATATGATTGATTACATTGCAAATCCACCACTTATTACTAATAATGTTTTAATCCTTGCAGTCTGAGTTACTTAAAGGGGCATTGGGTGCTGTTTTAAAGCCTCACTAACTGTGCTACATCTGGAGGGGGTGATGAAAGTGACAATTTCTGGCACATATTATGTGGCTTTTGCGCATTTGTAAGTGCTAGCAGGTGCGTGGAATTGTACAACTATGTACAATAGAAACGAGAAGCACTGGTGGTCAAAACAGAGGAATGATTAATTATCTCTTAGTATGCAGGTTTTTTTTCATGTTTTCTTTTTCTGGTACTGTTTTGCAAGAACAAAAGTAAAAAAAAAAAAAGCCCAAAATATTAAGTGTATATCTATCAAAGTAAACTGAGCTCCGAGTTTACAGTCAGAATTCTGAGGGGGAAAGAATATATGAATTTAAACTCATAATTAATTGTATTCTCTGAATTCTGACTTATAATTTGGACTTTTTGTGCTCAGAGATCAAATACATTTTTCCCGGGTGCCCCTGCTTCTCTTCTGTACATTCATCACTTTAAATTTGGGATAGAATTGCTGGTTCTCTGGATAGTTTGCAGATTGGGAGACAGACATGTGGTGCATCACAACAAGTTTACACATCAAGGCGCTTCAGATTTGTACGCTTAAACAGAAATCTATGGATGTTTGAAGTTAAGCTTAAATGACCTGCGCAGCTGGACAGATTCTGCAGTGTGTAAGTACATTGGTAGTTAAAGGGAACATGGGAGCACCTTCCAGATTCTGGTTACACAGGAACAAGAGTGGCATCGATAAAACAAAGTCTGATTGGAGTTCAGTTCGTCCTGCTTTAGTGTGAACAGGCACTTTGTGTGTGACCTTCAAATTCCTCAGCAAATCAATCCAAACAATCAATCACAAACTAGAAATGCTTTAGACGAGTACAGTTGCATATTATTTACAGTAAAAAGATCAGAACATTTGCTTAGAAGGTCAAGTCCCAGAGTTTTTCAAAGCAGAGGAAAAGACTTGTAGGCTTTAACTATTTTCTTTATCTTCTCTGCTTCTTTCTTATTATTACATTCAGACATTTAGACACAGCTCTCTTAAAACTGAATGCACGCATGCACACACACACGGACACACAGACACACACACACACACACACACACACACACACACACACACACACACACACACACACACACACAAACCCTCAGTAACAAATAGCCCCACGCTGCAACGACAGTCCTTGTAGCTCCACAGCACATTAGCATCAGGAAGCAACAATCCAAACTTAAACTCTGCATAAATGAGGACTGTGAAAACAATAAGGTTGTGTTGAACCTTCAGTTGTCTGGTCTGAGAAACAAGTGGGAAATTTGTTGCATGTTTGTATTTGGCTACCTCAGGAGGTGTCGGAAGGAAAAGTTTGGATAAATTGTTCCCGTCATATATTTGTATTGATGTCCGATCGTTTGTGTTCTCAGATGACTACATTAGCTCTTGTTCCTGTCGATGCTTTGAGCCTCTTCTTTGACACTTCTGTGTTTTGCTGTGGAACACAACATTGTGTTATCTCAGACTTCACTGTAGAAACTATTTAAGTATGTAAATGTTCATCAAACCTTAGTTTCGAGGTTCTTGAACCCTTCGTGGCATCAGGAGGCAAATTAATTAATCAAATGCAATTTTTCTTACAAATAACGATATTGAAGTTGAAGTACAAATGTTGACGTATGATAACTTACAATTTAGGACTCGTGATTTCTTAAGTAACTTGAGTTTTGAAAAGGTTGGCAACCAAAGAAAGCAGCTTTCCTTTCAGCTTGTGATGATCAGATGTGGATGTTTGATGTTTTGGAATGGAACATAGTTTGAGCTGCTCAACATTAAGAGCGTTGTGGTTTGTCTCCAGCATTCACAGAGTCTGTCCGACACGTCAAATGTACGAGCTGCTCTCTGCAGAGCGCCGAGGATGGGCGTCAATGTATGGCCAGCTGCAGCGGCAGCCGCGCTCGGCCCTCTGCGGCAATCCGGCAAGTGGCCATAAGGTCAAAGGTTAAAGGGCGGAGTTCACCAGGCGCTACACTGGCTGCCGTGGCTGCTGACGGACTGACAGTTGCTGTAGCGCTTCTTAACGATCATGCTGATGTAGGCCTTCATCAGCTTGGCGATGTCCATGACCTGCAGAGGAGAGGAAGAGGAGTGTTTGTATAGTTCCTGATGTTTCAGGATTAAAGGGCGGTGTTTCATTTCATTATCTGCACGCTTTAGATGTGTGAAGATTTATGATTTAAGACGAGACACTGTGGGCAATAACACGAGAGTTTGGGCTTCCATAACACGTCTTCTTTTAGACGAGTGTAAAGAAAACATCAGAATTCACATCCATGTTTCTAACTTTGTGTGTTTGTTTGTGTAGATTTCTCCTAAACTCTCATACAGCTACATTACATAATGTCTCATGTACATATTTAAACATGAACACTTGTAATATAAACTTGTGTTGATGTGAGTCATGAAGTGGGGAAGCTTCATGCTGATATCTGTTAGTTACATGTTTGACCCTGTTCACCTGTAGTGTGTACAACATGTATGACTCTGTTCACCTGTAGTGTGTACAACATGTATGACCCTGTTCACCTGTAGTGTGTACAACATGTATGACTCTGTTCACCTGTAGTGTGTACAACATGTATGACTCTGTTCACCTGTAGTGTGTACAACATGTATGACTCTGTTCACCTGTAGTGTGTACAACATGTATGACTCTGTTCACCTGTAGTGTGTACAACATGTATGACTCTGTTCACCTGTAGTGTGTACAACATGTTTGACTCTGTTCACCTGTAGTGTGTACAACATGTATGACTCTGTTCACCTGTAGTGTGTACAACATGTATGACTCTGTTCACCTGTAGTGTGTACAACATGTATGACTCTGTTCACCTGTAGTGTGTACAACATGTATGACCCTGTTCACCTGTAGTGTGTACAACATGTATGACTCTGTTCACCTGTAGTGTGTACAACATGTATGACTCTGTTCACCTGTAGTGTGTACAACATGTATGACTCTGTTCACCTGTAGTGTGTACAACATGTATGACTCTGTTCACCTGTAGTGTGTACAACATGTATGAATGTTACAATACATATCTTTAAAGGAGCTTTTTCTCACACTCTTCAGCAGAAGTCTCCACTTCAGTAGCACTTACATACACCAAACTTTCCACTTTCATTCCTCTCTATATTCTGAAGCTTTGTGCAGAGGGCTTTGTTCACATGTCACTCACAGCTCATGTTATACACGCTACACTCACTACATGCAGGAGATGCACAGAGTTCCGTGTGTTGACAGGATTTAGTGATTTATGGAGTGATACAAAGACAGATCCAGAATCTGTACAAACCTTTGACATGTGAACAACATGAAACTTTGAACCTGTCAAACAATATTGTATTAATATAAGTAATCAACTGAGGAAGTTCTATAGTTCCCTTAAACCTGATAATAGAAAACAGTTTGAACCCATCATCATAATATTCTCTCATTTATACAGCTTATTACTAACAACATGGATTTTCTATTACTATTGAGGGTTTTTATGATCTATGGAGTGATAAAAATACTTGAGAAAAACCTTTGACTGTAATATGACAACAATTTTGAGCCTGTTTTTTAATACCAAAAACATTTGTCCTAATGTAAGTAATCAAATGGACAAGTGTCCATTTAATTCAAACGTTTGCCCCATTAGTATCTCCCCTTAGCACTTGGTCACAGCAGCAGTTATAACAGCAGTGATTACATTGAATGAATTAGTTTAGAAGTTTCACGTCAGTTGATTTCCTTGCAAAAGGCACATTTACTGCTGATGATCACATCATTTAGTTTTGTCGTACGAACCATTTGCGTATCAAACACTAACTCTCGGCCCTCCACAGCGATCTTGTAGGAGCTGGCCAGCGGAGCTCCGAAGGAGAGAATCTGTTCGTACGGGAAAACCTCCAGAGGCCACGGCTCCCCTCGTTTGTACACCGATATGGCTTCCCGGCTCACACCCAACCACAGCTCGGAGGGGAATGAGCCGTCCCGGCACTAAAGGACAAGCAGAAACAGTTTTGGTGGACGAGGTCCTCGGAGCAATACCATAGTGTAGAAAGTATTATATTACAAGTGGATGTAAAAGTACAAAAGTATGAGCATTAAAGTACAAAGAATATATATGATATTATTTTATTATCATTAGGAATGTATTGGATGACATTTTAATCTATTTTCAAATACAATTTGTATCGAATTTCTATTATATATTTGAAATTAAAAGATAAATATCAAAATAATATAATTTCGTAAAATATGACAAATGTTCCAACAAGGGATCCTAAATCTCTCCTCACCTCCACGTTGAACAGCGTGGATCCGTATCCCTGCCACTCCTTAGCCACAGTCATGTATTTGACCATGGCCTGTTCCTGGTTCATCCCTTGCAGCTTCTTCCACTTGTCCATGACACTTGTTCTCACCGCTGTCGCCTCCTCCCTCATCCACGCCTCCAGACTGTTCTCCTCCTCCAGCTTCTGCCGACTCAGCGAGCCGCTCCTGAAGCTCCGCCTCAGCGTTCCCTCCAGGAAGCTCGAGCGTTTCCTTTCCGACGTCCCCGAGCGGTCGGCCACCGAGCCTGTGCCCGGAGCGAACGTCTTGGCCGAATTCTGCACCCGGGCCCGCAACCGCACCATGGGGAATACCTGGGACATCTCGGGGACTTTGGCCTGGGAGCTGTGATCCCCCTGGAGGTACTGAAGCCTCAGGGCAGCCAGGAACTGGAGCGTCTCCTCAGGACCCGGATACTGACCGCGGATCACAGCTTCATGGGCCTTCAGACAGCAGACGGACAAAACGTCAGATTAGAATAGATAGAAGTTATGTTTCTGTCAATACAACTGCAATACATGAAACACAACAACTCTAAGACACCTGATTTATTACAAACTGAGATGTTTTCTTACCACCAGAGCAACAGGTTGTAATACTATACATAAGTTCAGCTACAATACCAAAAATATTAATGTTTCAATGTCTTGACGAATATAAGAAATTAAAAAATCTATATTCTTATAATTTATATTGAATAAAATGAGCTCAGATGCGTCAGAAACTCTAAAACTCTAAAAACATCTAAAACCTAAAATCAGATTAAAAAAGATGACAAAATTACAAATCTGAATTATTTTTAAATACATTACATATCGGACATGTTGGTTTGTTTGTGTTTTGGGGAGACTTGTGTGCTTTAATAAATATTATTAGGTTATAATTAACATAAATTGGGGAGCAGTTACCATGCATGAAAAGCAAAGTTACTGATTGTGTGTGCAGATTCGATGATAAATTGGACGGATGAGCTTCAGTCTGATGGATCTGCACAACATACAGTTTTGTTTGACTTCGTCTCACCTGTTCAAACATGAAGGCAAACTCCACGCTGTCTTTGGGAACATTTTCTGTGTCCAAGAAGCAGTAAAGCTTGAAGTAAAACTTCCAGCCAGTGTTGTGTTCGTCCGGACTGGCTGACAGCCTGGAGAGCAGAGAGACAGTTTATGAAGTCTGCTATTGTCACAAAAAACATACTCTCACACACGGACTCCATCGCGCTTACTTTTCAAACTTGGCGAGCACGTCGGCCACCACCGTGCGGCTCTCGATGGCTTTCTCTGTGGTGTCGTTGTGTTCAAACAGAGCGAACATGTTCCTGCTGTCCTCCATGGCCAGGCCTCGGATCAGCTTCTCCACCACCTGACACACACAGAACAAGACTTTTAGCACTTTTAAATGTGATCGATTCAAATCTTAAGATTCTTGCAGAGAAATGACACATCTTGTATTTGAACATGTTTCAAACGAGTGGCTGTCACCGACCTCTCCGGCGGTTGTGTGTGAGTTGATGGTGATCTTGCAGGAGCCTCCTCCGTGGCAGTGAACGGTGGTGCTCATGTCCTGCCGGGCCACGATGGAGCGGATCTCCTCCTGCGACGGGACGTTCTCCCTGGATCGAGTCTTCCTCAGCGAGTCGAGGGCGAAGGCGGCGTAACGATCCATCTCCGAGTCGGGGAGGAGCTCTCGAGTCCTGCGGAGAGAGCGAGGTGGATTAGTCAATGTGAGAGATTACAGCAACAGATTACATCCTCCATGTTCATCACTACTATTACTCATCATTATTTATCTCAACCTCCCAGCTCAATACAAACTGCTAAATTGCAACAACACATTTTGTTATTATTATTTCTTTCTTTCTTATTATTATTTTTTTCTTTAATTCTATTTTTTTTACTGACACATGTCTGTATTTAATTGTCTTTATCTTGTTTACTTCACTAACAGTATTATGATTTATAAGAGGTGCATTTATGTGTCTTTCTTTCTGTTTTGTTTTTGTGATAAATCTTAATTTATATTGAAAAACAGGTGAAAAACAAATACTGTATATTAATCTATAAATAAAACCATCGTTTCCTGGAGACACAAAGTGTCTGCATCTGTAAACGTGCCTCTTCAGGTGGAACTTGAGGTATCTGAGGATGCTCCTGGTTGGGATGAAGGTGCAGGACATGCACGCCAGGATCTTCCAGCTGCAGAGGTTCTCAGGGCTGCCGGGCTGTGGCGTCCGCATCGTCTGCTTCATCAGCTGGCAGTAGAGCTCGTCCCGCAGCGGCTTGAGCTCCTGGCCGGTCTGCAGGATGCCCTGGATGACGGGCACCGGGTCAGCCACGCCCTCCAGGTGCTGCAGAGAGCTGAACACTTTGAGGGCTTCGTCCTGCAGCGTTGTGTAGCTTCTGTTTCTCAGAGCTGCGCAGAGCAGAGGGAAGAGGTGAGTCCTTATAGTGCATCACTGTGTCTGTGGTCGGTTTACGACTTATAGCAAAGTGGGGATGCTAGCTAACGTCCAGTGTTCTTATTTCTTTGCCTGAAGCTTCACCCGTAAACAAAGTGGTCATCTTAAAGGAGAGACCACCACCAAAATCCCTTTAAAAATCTGTACATTTAATCTTTGCTAGTGGAAACAATTCATAGTTTTACATTGTGAAAAATTCAAAAACACCTTTTTATTGCTTGTAAATTCTCCATTGAAATGCATCTTTTCTGCCACTGTGTAATAATAACATGACACAGCACATTACAACACAGATATTGGAAACTAAATGTGTTTTTGAAGGCAGTAGTTAAAGCTTACGGTCATTAAATGTATCAGTCAGGTGTGTAAACCTAACGCTCCCTCATATAATAGATTCAAAAGCATGACATGAGAAAGAAATATGAATTAATAACTCGCTTTAAGGCTTTTAAAAAGGTGGAGTCCTGTGATGGCGCTATTCAAATAATTAAAAGATTGACTTTCTGAATTTAGGAACTTATATTTGCTGATGTTTCAGTCGCCTGTCCCTGTTTCCCGTGTCGTTATCCGTGTGACTCACCGGTGAGGTGGATGTCTCCGTAGGGCAGCGGCAGCAGCGGCGAGTGCAGCGGGTGGTGGCTGTAGCGGAGGATGGGGTTCCTCTTGTAGATCTGCTCCACCACCTCCGAGTTCAGACAGTTTTCCTGCAGAGATGATTATGTGCATTACACATGATGCTCTGATGATTATCTGAGAGTTTACTGGCGTGACGGCAGTTTTTGAAACGAGGACTTTAAACTCTATCTGGGCTGCAGATGTACTGGAGTTAAGTTAGAGATTGGGTTTGTTCCCGTCACAATTCAATGAAAAAAGTAACTTTTTCATCTTCTTGCTGTGTGAAGTTTGCATGTAGCTACAGTTTCCTCTCAATCGAAATCAGGGTTATTATGTATATATATATATATATATATATATATATATATATATATATATATATATATATATATTAAAGAAAAACTGAAACTGAATGCCGCAATTCTTTCACATCGAACATTATAGCATCTTGAAGATTAAACATTGAACATTATGGTAATGTGTATATTACAAGCGAAAACGTTTCTGTAGAACAGAAAGTAAGAGAAGCAAAGACTCTGAAAACTAACTAAATTGTAAATTCAAACTAAAATAACAAATCTTTAATAGTGATCTCAAGCTGTTTAAAAAGTGAAAAGTATTTTTGAATTAAGCTGCAGACTTTCGAACGATCCTTCTCTGCAACAATGACTCTGTATCCGAGTGTTAAGAGGTTTCCTACCTTGATGTCCTGGATGAGCTGCTGCGTCGGCGTGTCGATGGGAGCTTTGGTGTCGATGACATTCTGGATAGAGTTGGCCCAACGTGTGGCCTCGTTCAGCAGCTTACAGTAGAGACGGTACGAGTGTTTACGGCCGTACACGATCACGTTCCAGTAGCCTGTCGGGACGATGACGCCAAGAAGAGCCCAAAGAAATGAGTCACGTTACACCACGTATGAAAGAAGGTTAAAAAAGCATTTTGGCGCTCAGGTTCATCTTAATTCAGAAGCAATTTAAATCCTATTATTTCTTTTTCTTACCGGTTTCTTTGTGGACCTTATCGTCGGGCTGAACCACGGAGCACAGGCTGTTCAGCACCAGCGTCCCCATCTTCAGGGCGTTACGTTCGGAGCTCTTGTAGTAGTCCAGGGAATTGTGGGTAAGCAGGAACCAGCGCTTCTTCAGCTTCAGCGAGGCTTTGGTGCTGTTCCTCATTTCTTTGTGCAGCCAGCCTGGTGGAAATGATTACATTACATTACAGTTCATGTAGCCGACGCGTTTGTCCAAAGCAACATTAAGTGCAAACAATCATGACGATACAAGTCGAAAAAAGCAAGAATCTTTCAAGTATATTAGCTTCAAATAGGTGAAATCATTTAAATTTAAATTTAACTTTAAATAATAATATTTTTATTTTATTTTGTATTATTATTATTATTATTATTATTATTATTATTATTATTATTATTATTATTATTATTATTAACTAATAATAATAATAATAATAAAATAAAGGAATCAGATATTTGTAGCAGCAATACATTTTGTAAATGTGCCGATTATTCTGCTAAAACTTGCACATTGCACAAAATATTTTGAACATTTATTTTCTTTGGAGTTTATTTATCTACAGTTTGGTGTAAACTGCCAAACCTGCAGGTTTACAAATGTGTAAAACCAGAACTTGTTGTTTTCTCTGCAACGTATAGATTCACTGTTCAATAAAGTGATCTGTTCTTATCTTGTATTTTTAGATTAATAAATAACTTACAAATACATTCAGAAATGTTTTTCTACTTTTTCAAGTAAAATTAAAAAAGAAAGATCGAGGTCATCAGCTTCTACAACCAACTTACAGATGTTCCTCTAACTTTGTTCACATCTCTGTGTTGCAGTAAATCTGATCTTCTTTCTGCCTAAATGCATTCTGGGATAGACTCCAGGCCTTGAGGAGTAAAGTGAGAGAGTCGTCACCTCGGATGATGAACTCCTGGCCGTCGACGCGCGTGTCTCCTTTGGAGCGCTGCAGCAGAGTGATCCAGTGGTGCATCTCCTCGGGCGTGTCGGCGTTGCAGTGCAGCACGCGGTTCGCAGTGATCATGACGAAGGAGTTCGGCCTGTGACGGTTCAGAAATGCAGTTAATGAGAAGAAGACGACACTCGTCCAACGCTTCCATAACAGCTGAATCACAAACGCTCTCATGAAGCTTTGATCTTCACACCAGATGACAAACTTATGGAAGCCAAAGTCATATAATGTCATAAAGGAGATGTAAGGTCCCATTAAGATACAAGATATCTTCTTCCAGGATGTCTTAGCTTATTATGCAATAAAAAAACAAGTCTTTTAACACATCTGAGCAGTTTGAAGTCATACAACAGGAATTATTACGTTTCTGTGTTGGATAAATGTTTAAAACTACATGATTTTCAAATCTTCTTCCAAGTGCAGCGCCCCCTGGAGGCTCAAATGGAAATAAAACTAAATGTAACATGGCATTGAATAGCAAATTTAAGACCGGAAACCATGAAGAATCCCTAAATAAGCGTTTACAACTGAAATAGATATTAAACCTGATGCATGACAAAAGAAGCATCATCACTGTGGTTCCTTCACTTTGCTATAGTGTGTGAAACAGAGTGTGTGTGAAGCACAGACGTGATGTTTGATGTCCTCACCTCTCTGGATTATCTGACGCACACACCGAATCGATCATCCCCACGTCCAGCGTTCCCTGAAGAGACAGAGGGAGAGAGGACGGTGCAGCGACAGTGTTCAGAGTTAGGATAATGAGTTTGACCTTCTTCGTCTTTTTCTTCTTCTTCGTCTTCTGCCCCATTGAAACCAATTATCTTGCACACACAGCAACACATTCACTCACAGGTGCAACACTGAAAACAGGGTGTGGCACAACAGAACAGAAAGAGGGAGGAGTGGATGAAGTATAGATGAAGTGTGTTAAAGGTGACAGGATGAAAAGATGCATCTGGACATTAACATACTCTGCCAGTGTTTTGGAAATGTTTCTATGTATTTAATACCTCAGGATGTTTTAGATCACGGGGGTCAGAGTTGCAGTAAAGAGGTACTTTGATTTTTCAGGTATTTAATTCTCTGGTTTATCAAAAAACAAGAGAATTCTGTGCAGCTTTTTTATCTATGAAACTTCTAAAGTAATAGTATAGTATGTAATATTTAAACAATTTTGAATAGCCATAGTATAGTACGTCATAAAAAACTCATAGTAAAGTATGCCATAAAGATGTCATAAACAAAGTCATATTACGTCATAAAACAAAAGCTTTTAACTGACACTAATTTTTATATTCACTACTTAATTATAGAGTTAATCCTGAAATGCTTTTAAGATTTTGACTTTATCCGTGTTTAGCACCAATAATAAATAAAATAAGTATTTTTCTTCCCACAAACTCCCAGCCCGGCATACAGTATTAAAACTCTTATACAACTCAATTTCCCACAGTGCTTTGCTTCCTCCACAGTACTCACCACAGCATTTTGAGGGTTTGCCTGCTCATCGTGCATCTCTCTGATCTCCTGCTCTGTGGAGCCGTGGACCTGACTCAGCACGCTGAACCACTGGCTGTAACCATGGAAACAACATCAGACACACACACACAGGAAGTGGACTGTCCCTCTGAAAGGTAATCAATGCGTTGCCATGGGCGACCGGCACAGCGACCCCAGAGGACAACACCTTCTGCTCATTATAATGTACGGTGAGTATAATAATAAAACTAGAAGGAGTTGGAGAGAAATGAAAAGAACTACCACTTCTAAAAACTCTTACATGTTTAATTCAGATATATTTTCATATTTTTATTGTAATTTCCTTCTGTATAGGTGCTATACAGACTGACTTACACATGTTTTATTTTGGGTTAGGACAGTACATGTGAGACAAACACCACTAACCTGGCATCTTCAGCAGACTCTGCAATCAGGTGGAAGGTCCTCTCTGGCATCACTATGTTGATTCCGTTCTCCTTACCGGTGTTGTCAATGATCTCCCTGCAGATCACAACATAAAGAGTTAGGAGATCGCTCAAGAGGTGTGTCATCTTTCAGTTGGGATTATAATATGTCATAGTATAGTATGTCATAGTATAGTATGTCATAGTATAAACTGTCATAGTATAAACTGTCATATTATAATCTGTCATAGTATAGTATGTCATGGTATAATATGTCATAGTATAGTATGTCATAGTATAATCTGTCATAGTATAATATGCAATATTATAATATGTCATAGTATAGTATGTCATAGTATAGTATGTCATAGTATAAACTGTCATAGTATAATCTGTCATAGTATAATATGCAATATTATAATATGTCATAGTATAGTATGTCATAGTATAGTATGTCATAGTATAAACTGTCATAGTATAATATGTCATATTATAATCTGTCATAGTATAGTATGTCATAGTATAAACTGTCATAGTATAATATGTCATATTATAATATGTCATAGTATAGTATGTCATGGTATAATCTGTCATAGTATAATATGACATATTATAATATGTCATAGTATAATATGTCATGGTATAATCAGTCATAGTATAATATGACATATTATAATATGTCATAGTATAGTATGTCATGGTATAATCTGTCATAGTATAATATGACATATTATAATATGTCATAGTATAGTATGTCATGGTATAATCTGTCATAGTATAATATGACATATTATAATATGTCATAGTATAATATGTCATGGTATAATCAGTCATAGTATAATATGACATATTATAATATGTCATAGTATAGTATGTCATGGTATAATCTGTCATAGTATAATATGACATATTATAATATGTCATAGTATAGTATGTCATGGTATAATCTGTCATAGTATAATATGTAATATTATAAAATGTCATAGTATAGTATGTCATAGTATAGTATGTCATGGTATAATCTGTCATAGTATAATCTGTCATAGTATAATATGACATATTATAATATGTCATAGTATAATATGTCATGGTATAATCTGTCATAGTATAATATGACATATTATAATATGTCATAGTATAGTATGTCATAGTATAGTATGTCATGGTATAATCTGTCATAGTATAATCTGTCATAGTATAATATGTCATAGTATAATATGCCATAGTATAATATGTCATAGTATAATCTGTCATAGTATAATCTGTCATAGTATAATATGTCATAGTATAGTATGTCATAGTATAATCTGTCATAGTATAGTATGTCATAGTATAATCTGTCATAGTATAATATGTCATATTATAATCTGTCATAGTATAATATGTCATAGTATAATCTGTCATACTATAATATGCCATAGTATAGTATGTCATAGTATAATCTGTCATAGTATAATCTGTCATAGTATAATATGCCATAGTATAATATGTCATAGTATAATCTGTCATAGTATAATCTGTCATAGTATAATATGCCATAGTATAATATGTCATAGTATAATCTGTCATAGTATAATCTGTCATAGTATAATATGCCATAGTATAATATGTCATAGTATAATATGTCATAGTATAATCTGTCATACTATAATATGCCATAGTATAGTATGTCATAGTATAATCTGTCATAGTATAATCTGTCATAGTATAATATGCCATAGTATAATATGTCATAGTATAATCTGTCATAGTATAATCTGTCATAGTATAATATGCCATAGTATAATATGTCATAGTATAATCTGTCATAGTATAATATGTCAAATTATAATATGTCATAGTATAATCTGTCATAGTATAATCTGTCATAGTATAATATGTCATAGTATAGTATGTCATAGTATAATATGTCATAGTATAATCTGTCATAGTATAATATGCCATAGTATAATATGTCATAGTATAATCTGTCATAGTATAATCTGTCATAGTATAATATGCCATAGTATAATATGTCATAGTATAATCTGTCATAGTATAATATGTCAAATTATAATATGTCATAGTATAATCTGTCATAGTATAATCTGTCATAGTATAATATGTCATAGTATAGTATGTCATAGTATAAACTGTCATAGTATAAACTGTCATAGTATAATCTGTCATAGTATAATCTGTCATAGTATAATATGTCATAGTATAGTATGTCATAGTATAATCTGTCATAGGTGGGTAATGTTGTATGTCATGTCTTTTAAACTACTGGATGCCTTAATTTCCCTGGGGATTAATAAAGTGTCTGTCTGTCTGTCTGTCTGAATCTCTGTCTGTCTGTCTGTCTGTCTGTCTATCTGTCTGTCTCTCTGTCTGTCTAGTATAGTATGCATGTTTAAAAGTCATAAAAAAGTCTTAGATGTTTAGTTTTCTGAATTAATTTGAGCAGCCCCTGAAGGGGACACACATTCTTATTTAATAATCTGCAGCTAATTCAATACTTTCCGCTTTAATATCTAATATTTAATACACTACTCGGCTACTGTGTCAAACTGCGGCAAAGAAAATTCTATTAATACGATCAACACAAAATAAATGTTTTTGGGAGTTAGAACTGGAGTTGGACTCTTTCTGGTTTGTTTTCGAGGTTGACAGATTAGTTCTTACTTGGCATCATGCATGTCCAGCACCCCCTTCATCTTCTCCTCGCCGTCATTCTCAAAGTACATGAGTTTGCTCTGCCGCAGCACGAACCAGCGGCGCTTCCAGTTGCGGCGGGACAGCGTAGACGAGCCCCCTCCCTTCTTGTGGAGCCAGCCCTGCTTCAGAGCCTCCTGCTTGGCCCGAAACCACAGGAAGGTCTCGTCCTTCAGAACGCACCAGCGCCGCTTCCACGTGTTTATCAGACCGCCTGGAGAGGAAAATATGACATTTTTACTCACGTGTTCACAATCTTCTGCTAAATCTCTACGAATGTGGAGGGGACAGAGGGACGTTAGATATCACATGACATTTCATGCTTAAAATCACCTGGAGGGCAGAATTTGATGTGAGGATGGAATATAAAGGAAGCTACATCAAACTATTACTACTAGTTCCCTCTTTAGCCAACCAGCGTAATTTAAACATTTTTAAATATTAAAAACAACAGGCATGTTTCAATTCAAATCAATCTGGGTAATCCTATAATACTGTATTGTTCGAAAGGGGAATTATCTCTTCTCCTGCACTATAGATTACTTTTCTTGAAGAAGTATTAAGAACTGTAATGAAGAAGATACCTTTGATGATGAGGAAGCTGTGGAAGTATGGGAGCGTGACGCAGCTGTAGACTGAATCCCGCCGATATGAAAGCTCGTCATCGGTGTCGAACCTGTCGAAGTCGTCCTCGCTGTCCTCAAACTGGAATAAAAACAACAGAGATGAGACATTTATGACGTACAAAGTTAGCATAACTGAATACATTTATTGTAATGCTTGAGTTATGCTTGACACATCCGCTAGAGTCGTGGGTGTCCGCATGACCAAAGTGACGCCACAGCATTAGACACGTCCCTTTTGCGGGGGTCGCATGCGCCTGGTTTTCGCCTGTCTGTGCACATCCGACATATTCTAACTACGCGGATGTGGCAGAAGTGTGGAACTACAGATACAGAGTAACCCACACGTAGTATTAAATGGCTATAATTGACCCTCCTAAGTGACCTTATTTCTACACTTTGTGGACCCAACTCACCGATGACTGAGCGCCCTCTGAGCTGAAGCGGTAAGCCCCTGAGCTGTTGTAGGTGCCTACAGAGCCGCGGTAGTCAGGAGACCACTGGCCACTGCGAGGGTTGGAGAAAGCCACGCTGCCACTGGATACGATGGCACCCTCATCGTAGTCATCCTGGTCGTAGTCTGAATCCTCGTCTGGCGGTATGAGCTCCACCAGGTCATCGGACTGAGCCTCAGACGAAGCCTGGGGGCGGCAGTAGGCCGAGTCCCCGCTGGATGAGGCGCTGTGGCAGGCACCGGGGGGCACAGGCGGTAAAGGCAACGGCTGGTGAAGCAGGGTGGTTGGCGGCAGTGGTGGGGTCACACCATCATTGGCGTATGGGTCTTCTTCAGACGAGTCATCACTCGTTCGGATCCCGCTTGTCCGCTGGCCGTCTGAGTGGCCGTGCTCACTTGGGTTCGGTGAGTCTTTGAAGGCCTCATCATCAGCCCCAAACCCTTCATCGACCTCTTCCTCGTCGCCTCTTCTCCGTCCGCTCTCTTTCTCCTTCTCCTCCCCTTCGCTAACTCCCAAGGAGCTCTCGATGTTCCTCACGCACTCATCGATCTCGTCGAAGTTCAGTGAGTCAAGGAACTGTTGCGCTGCCTTGCAGGCTTCGTCCTCCAGGCGCCTGAGCTCCTGGTCACGGAGAAGCTGCAGGCGGTTGAGGGAGGCTTCTGTCAGAGAGAGCTCCTGGCGCTCCTTCTGCCTCTGCAGCGACTGGATCTCCCGCTCCAGTCGCAGGATCTCCTCCACCTGAGACGCCTCGTGAGGACGGATCACCTGCTCCTGTTCAGATGCCTCCACCTGTACTGATGCGCCCTCCAGGGCCTCGGCTGACTCCGTCTCCTCCGCCTTCTCCGAGGTGTCCGGTGATGTTGCAGCTGCTCCTGCAGATTGAATCTGAAGCAGAGCCAGAGAGGCCAACTCCTCCGCCTGATGAAGCTCTTCCAGTCTTCTGGCCTCCTCAGCCTGAGGATGGATAAAAGACAAAACATTGAAGACTATCTGAGTGTGGTGTTTCCATTTCATCTGCATTAAAACGTTATTTATTGCGCTCATGGTACCAAAAGCTATTTAGGATATAATCAGTTAGGCAGAATAAGAAGCAATTTGCCTTCTTGAGGATACCTACACTCATCTTTACAAAATTCCTAAAACAAGTGTATTTGTACTAGGAACAGGTGGGCCAAATTATAGGCAACAATAACTGGATACAATGGAGATTATTTCTAGTGCATATATGAAATGGCAGATCCAGTCCAGCACAGAAAGACAATAAACTGAAGACTGTAAGTATTGAAGGAACATAAGATTTCATAGAAAACATTGACCTACGTCTTGCTTGAAGTAAATAACAATCAATACACAGTGCTGCCTGCCTTCCGATTTGATATACAATATTTATAAAATAATAAGAAAATTGTGTCTGATAAACTTAAATACAAACACTTATAGAGACTGCGCTCCTGTGCAACAAATCATCAGTGAAATGTCAAAAATGAAAAAGTAATCCACCTTTTTTCACACAAATTCATGGCTTAATAATCAGTATTATCGTACCTCTTTGGCGAGTTTCTCAGCCTCCAGCCTCTGTCTCTCCCTGCACACACACACACACACACACACACACACACACACACACACACACACACACACACACACACACACACACACACACACACACACACACACACACACACACACACACACACACACACAGATATCAGCTGACTGAAACACAAGATAAGATTTACCACAAACAAAAAGTAATTACATTTCCCGTCTCCTCGTGGCATTAAAATCCCATAAACCCATCTAGATTACAGATTGTAAAGGTCAGACAGGAAGTGCACATCACTGATATTACACCAAACTTAGCTTTTTATAAATAGTATCCACGTATGTGTACATAAATGATTGCTGGTATATGTTTGTACAACTTGACTTCATCTACATGATCATTGTCTGTTTATTTAGTCTCCATCCGTCAGAGTTTTTTATACTACAGTTCACTTTTCAGAGACGGTGTGGGAGTCAGCTCCCTCAGGCTGCAGATACTGCTGAGGATACAGAGGTCATGTCCTCCATATTAGTTCGGGGAATTGGGGATTTGAAGACATTTACATTGTACAGTTACTGCTCTTACTGACAAGGTGACCTTTTTAAGTTTGAGTCACTATTCATAGGACTGAGGCCACAATTTGAATCAAAATAGTTTTTGTATTTTTTATACTTAAAAGTACTTTTAGATAACCTATTCTAACATGAAGAGATGTCTTAAATGTGAAGTAGCTGCGCTCTCTTCTTCATGAATCACTGTGTCTATAGCTGCTCATTCCAACTTTATATTTCTTATTATTTTAATTCCTCACTAAAATGTTAATGAGTAAAATGTCAGCGCAGTTTTTAGGGTTAATAATGATACATGAGAGCAGCTATTGGTTTGTATTCTCCATTTCTAGCCCACCTCTCCATCTCCTCCTCCATCCTCCTGCAGCGCTCCTCCTCCTCCTCCCTCCTCTTCCTCTCCTCCATCAGCTGGCTGAAGGCCCGGCGGGCCAGCTGGCCTCGCACACGTTTCTGGAAGGTGAGAGCCGCCCAGCGCAGGAGCAGGAACTTCCTCCTCCAGTAGAAAGCCCGGTAGTTCTTCTGAATGACCACAATGCACTGCAGCAGCTTCCTGTACTGCTTTCTGTGTATCGGACAGAATCAGCAAATCAACACAATTCATTTACAACGTTTGGGTAGAATAAGCGCTGCACCGAATAGTTCGATGCTTCATTCATAAAGTTGACATGCGCAGCTTTTTGGGGTGTCGCCTTTCAAAAACAACTTTTCCACTGCGGTCAAAGAACTGAATATTGAGTCGTACCTGGCCAAGTAGCCTGTGACGTGGGCCTGGATGATCATGGCGGCTCTCATCACTTCCATCTCTCTCTGCTTCTCCAGCCGATGCTCCAGAGACTCCCGAAGAAACACCTGAGAGGGGAGGAGGACAGAAAATAATGTTTGTATAAATTCACTTGTTGCAGGTATAACCTTTGTAACTTTCATGAAGGGAAAACACGGTATGAAAGGGTTAAAGTTCAACACTCAAACCGGACATCACCGTGGAAGCGACCCGCCAATCACAAGGTAGCCCCGCCCTAAAGAACACCCTGCTGTATCGTCTATTTCATTGGGACATAAGTTACTAAATGAACATCTTGTATTGAAGAAGACTTTAAACTAGAGATTGAGACATAAACTCAAACAATAAATCAAGTTAGAAGTAGAAACATTTTCTCATAGACTTCTATATAATCTGACTTCTTTTTACAACCAGTGGAGTTGCCCCCTGCTGGATGTTAGAGTGGAGTTGCCCCCTGCTGGATGTTACAGTGGAGTTGCCCCCTGCTGGATGTTACAGTGGAGTTGCCCCCTGCTGGATGTTACAGTGGAGTTGCCCCCTGCTGTCCATCGGCTTCCCTTTTGAGACCCAGAAGTTTCCCCTTGAGGTGCTGACGGAGATAAGGAAGCATTGAAGCACCTTTCCTCAGCATTTAGAGGATTCAACCAGCTCTTATCACGACTGCTACTTGTGGGTCGTTTCACTCAGTTAAGAACCTAAAAGCAGAAACACTATTGGATCGCAGCCTTGCTCTTTTTACACATGTGACTAAACAGGAAGAGTTAAACATGGAGACTGCTGTGTAGTATTAAAACAAGAGTAGAACACAAATACACAGTGAAATATTCCCAGCCTCTGCTTAACACAGTACATCCATTATTGTATTACTCACAGTTTATGAATTAAAAGTGAACAGAATGAAAGTAGGCAGTCCCTCCCTTTTCTCTAACATCACCATTTAACAGACACTCCCTTCCAGAAGAACAAATGAAGAGGAAAAGCATTCGACATGAATCAAATTCAGATCCTCCTCTCCTTTTGTTCACGCCGCTAAAGAGCGCAGATTACTGCAGCCAGTGATTTGAGCTACATCTCTGTGTGAAAAGACCGATCTTACAGGCACTTAGTGCAGCTGCCTGCTATAGGAGCCAAGCTGTCGTCCATTGATAGAGAAACTGGGTCCACTGAGGGACGCCGGGGGTTAATCCGATTAAGGAGGGAGGAAAATGAGATATGGGACGCAAGAGACAGTGGGGAAATGTCACGGTGCGACGGGGGTACAGGAGTACAGATTGCCTTTCTCCTGTTGAATGATGTACTGTGTGTGTGTGTGTGTGTGTGTGTGTGTGTGTGTGTGTGTGTGTGTGTGTGTGTGTGTGTGTGTGTGTGTGTGTGTGTGTGTGTGTGTGTGGTGTTGGCAGAGTGACTGAGTGTTGAATCCTCATCGGTGAAGCACTAATGAGATTTTCAGGAGGAAATGTAAACTCGCCGGGGTGATTTGGACGTCACTGATGAGCAGGTTAATTAATAAGTAAACATGCCCCCCCCCAACCCCACACACACACACACACGCAC